>NC_142578.1:26210000-26510000 GCF_041283825.1 Pyrus communis
TCAAGTTCTTGCTCCTTATGACCCTGAACCAGAGAGAACTGCAAGGAAGTTAGCTAGAGAAAGATATTTAGCACAAGATTCCAACCCTTGTGATATTTTTCTTAGGGAGCTGTTTCGTGATCATGAGAGCAGCACATCTATGTTCCAACCTTTAGCCCCAGTTGCAAACATGGCCATAGCCTTACCTGCAGTAGATCAACCTTTAAGGAATTCATTGGCAGCGAGAATCAATGCAGTGCCATGGTGCATTGTATATCTAGATGTGGAAGATGGGACAACCTTTGAAATCAAACCTCACATCCTCAACATATTGCCGTACTTTCATGGGCTGCCAAACAGTGACCCCAACATGCATTTGACTGATTTTATTGAGGCACGTGACAACACCATAATCAGAGGTTTCTCTCCTGAAGCTATCAAGTTACGCTTGTTCCCCTTTTCTTTGAAGGACAAAGCCAAGGCGTGGCTGCATTATCTCCCTGCCAATAGCATTACATTATGGACAGAATTGCAAGAAATATTTCTCAGTAAGTTTTTTCCCTCTTCCAAGACTCTTGCACTCAAGAAAGAGATATTGGCTTTTGCTCAAAAGCCAAACAAGTCTTAACATGAAGCTTGGGAACGGTATAATGAGATGTACATAAAATGTCCTCACGCTGGGTTTGATTTTGACTTTCAAGTGAACATCTTTTATGATGGTCTCAAAGCCACCACCAAGAGTCAAGTGAATGCATCTGCTTGAGGGTCACTAATGTCGAAATCAGCAAGGGAAGCATTTGAGTTATATGATATGACGGCGTCTGAATCCCAGCAATGGACAGAAGAACAAACACAAAAGAGGGGAGTTTTGGAGATTTCTCAGAGTTCTCCTAATGTTTCTGCTCAAATTGCTAAACTGGAGAAGAATTTCAATGCCAAGTTTGCTGCCTTAATGCAACTCTCTTCCATGCCCAATGCCCTAGAATTTTGTATCATTTGTAGTGAGACAACTCATGAAATTACTCAATGCCCCAACAAGGATAGCTACCCTGATCTTGTGCAAGAGCATGTGAATATGGTGAATAATTATAATAGACCCAGGAATGTCCTTCATTCCAACACATATAATCCTGGGTGGAAGAACCATCCCAATCTTAGTTGGGGTGGCAACCCACAGCCATATCAATACCAACAGTCTTACCATTCAACTAGTGAGATAAAGAAATCATCTGTTGAATACCAAATGTCACAACTAGCTCAACATATTTCCACTATCTCTAATAGCACCAACAATTTTGTCCAATCCACACAAACTAGCATTCAGAATCTCACGACATCAGTGGGGAATTTAGAGACTCAAGTTGGACAGCTTGCTACCAAGTTCAATGAAAGAGAGAAATGAAGGTTCCCGAGCTAACCTGAGCAAAATCTAAGAGGGATGAAGCATTGCAAAGTCATATGGACATTGAGAAGTGGCAATAGCTATGACAACAGAGAAGTGGTGCATCATGAGGCTGAAGAGGAAGAATAAGGCTTTACTGAAAGTGTACCGTTGGCTGCAAAGTCTTGGTGAGGGGTTGTTTCTGCGGCGGGTATTCCAGATCCTAGCGCAAGTGACAAAGTGCAATCTTAACCCAACTTTGATGCAAACAAGGAAACGGGTCTTGGCAGTTTATTTGCACCTTCTGACAGGCCATCATACACTACACCTTTGCCATTTCCGCAACGACAACAACAACGTTCCAAGGATCAACAAGCCATTGAATTCATGAAGACGTTGGCTAAGGTTCAAATCAATTTGCCTCTATTACATGCTATTAAACAGATCCCATCATATGCCAAATTTCTGAATGAGCCATGTTCTAATAAGAAAAAGTTCTTGGAATACGAGAAGGTGATTTTAACTGAGCAATGCAGTGCTATCCTCTTACATAAGCTACCACTAAAGAAGAAACATCCATGGAGTTTCACTATCTCTTGTACTATTGGTAGTCTTAATTTTCATAAAGTATTGATTGATTTAGGTGCAAATGTTAAGCTTATGCCTTATTCTGTGTTTCAAAAATTAGGTAAAGGAGAACTCAAGCCCACATCTGTGAGTCTTCAATTGGCAGATAGGTCCCTAACCTATCCTTTGGGTATTCTGGAAGATGTGATTATTAAAGTGGATCAATTCTATCTTCCACCTGATTTCATTGTACTTGAGATGGAGGAAGACAAGGGAGTGGGCCGACCGTTCATGGCCACAGCCCGGGCATTTTTTTATGTGGAAGCAGGTACTTTAACCTTAAGAGTGCAAGGAGAGTCAGTTGTGTTCAAACTCCTTGAAGTTGTCAAGCGTTCTCTCGCATCAGAAGAGTGTTTTTGTGTTGATGTTTTGGATGGGATAGTGCATGCAAACTTTGCCTCACGATCGTCTAACGATGAGCTGTTAACTTACCTCACCAACCATGATGCTTCTTTATATATTGAAGAAAATATGGGGGACCTCATTGCTACATTAGTTAGTACACTAGTTCAAAATCCAAAGTGGCGACATGTTTATGAAAGCCTTGGAGTGCCTAAGCAGCCACTTCTTCCTTCAAGTGAGCAAGCTTTCAAGTTAGAGCTCAAGCCATTGCCGAGCCACCTCAAGTATGCTCATCTCGGGGTGAACGGGACCTTGCCTGTTATTGTTGCTGTTGATCTTAGTGATACAGAGGAAGACAAATTACTAAGACTTCTTTGCAAGTATCAAGATGCTCTAGGGTGGACACTTGCTGACATTAAGGGCATTAGTCTAGCTTTATGTATGCATAGAATTTTTATGGAGGCTGGGACTAAACCAATTGTTGTAGCTCAAAGACATCTTAATCCTATCATGAAGGAGGTTATAAGAGTTGAGGTGATGAAGTTACTTGTTGCAGGTATCATTTATCCAATCTTGGATAGCAAATGGGTGAGCCCGACTCAGCTGGTTCCAAAGAAAATTGGTATTACTGTGATCAAGAATGATAACAATGAGCTTGTGCCTACAAGGATGACCACCAGATGGCGAATGTGTGTTGACTATGGAAAGCCCAATCATAGCACTAGAAAGGATTATTTTTTGCTGCCATTCATTGATCAGATGCTCGAGAAACTAGTCGGTCATTCTTTCTATTGTTTCCTCGATGGTTATTCAGGGTACAGTCAAATTCCAATTGCCCCTGAAAATCAAGAAAAGACAAGGTTTACATGCCCCTTTGGTAAGTTTGCATATAGACGGATGCCATTTGGATTGTGCAATGCCTCTGCCACTTTCCAACGATACATGATGAGTATTTTTTTTGGAATAGTTAAAAAGATTGTTGAGTTTTTTATGGATGATTTTTCTGTTTGTAGTGATTCTTTTGATATATGTTTAGATAACTTGTCCTTGGTTTTGGAAAGGTGCAGGGAGACTAAGCATCGCATTGTACTAGGACATGTAATTTCAAGCAAAGGAATAGAAGTTGACAAAGATTGATGTGATAGCCAATTTGCCACCACCCACTTCTGTGAAAAGTGTGAGATCTTTCTTGTAACATGCTGGTTTCTATCAAAGGTTCATCAAGGATTTTTCTAAAATTAGTCGTCTTTTTTGTAATTTACTTGCTAAAGATGCTAGTTTTGATTTTGATGCAGCTTGTCATGAAACTTTCAACAAATTGAAGGATCTTCTCACATCAGCCTCTATTATAACAGCTCCGGATTGGACCCTTCCTTTTGAGCTCATGTGCAATGCTTCTAATTACGTTGTGGGTGTTGTCCTTGGTCAGGGACGAGACAAGCTTCCTCATGTTATATATTATGCCAGCTGCAATTTGAACGATGCTCAACTGAATTATGCCACTACGGAAAAAGAATTACTTGCAATGGTATTTGCTCTTGAAAAGTTTCGATCGTACTTAATTGGTGCTAAGGTCATTGTGTATTCTGATCATTCTGCTCTCAAGTACTTATTGTCTAAAAAAGAGGCTAAACCACGATTGATTCGATGGTCATTCTCTTGCAAGAGTTTGATTTGGAGATCCGAGATAAAAAAAGGACATGAGAATGTTGTGGTGGATCATCTCTCAAGATTAGTAAACGTGAGCACTGATGAGGCAGATTCATTGCCTCTACAAGAGAGTTTTTCAGACGAACAACTTCTAACAGTTACTCATCAAGTACCATGGTATGCTGACATCGCAAATTATTTGGCATTTGGAGAAATACCGTCAGAGTTCAATTACCAACAAAGGAAAAAGTTCCTTTCCACTATAAAACACTACTTTTGGGATGAGCCATACTTTTTCAAGCATTGCCAAGATCAAATCTTTTGTCGGTGTGTTCCCTCAGGAGAACAAGAAAGCATTTTGAAGTTTGCTCACCGCTGTGCATGTGGTAGTCATTTTGGACCAAGAAGAACAGCGGCCAAGATCTTACAGAGTGGTTTCTTTTGGCCATCTTTATTCAAATATGCATATCTATGGTGCTAGGCTTGTGATAAGTGTCAAAGAGTTGGCAATCTTTCTTAGAGAAATGAGATGCCTTAACAAAGTATTTTGGTAATTGAACTATTTGATGTCTGGGGTATAAACTTCATGGGACCTTTCCCTTCTTCACATGGCAATCTTTACATCTTGGTGGTAGTTGATTATGTCTCTATGTGGGTGGAGGCAATAGCTTCTCCCACGTGCAAAGGTTCTGTGGTGTTAAGTTTCTTGCAAAATACTATTTTTCCCCGCTTTGGAGTACCTCGTGCTATTATCAGTGACCAAATGGCGCATTTCTTAAACCGCACCATAGTTGCCCTTTTTACCAAGTATCATATTCACTATCCCATAGCCACTCCATACCATCCACAGACATCTGGACAAGTTGAAGTATCTAATTGTGAGCTCAAGAGAATTCTTGAGAAAATTGTAAGTTCATCTCGAAAAGATTGGAGTTTAAAGCTTACTGATGCTTTGTGGGCATATAGAACAGCTTATAAGACATCAATTGTGATGTCTCCTTTCGTTTGGTGTATGGGAAAGCTTGCCATCTGCCTATGGAACTTGAGCACAAGGCATATTGGGCTATTAAGCACCTTAATTTTGACTACCAAGCAGCACGAGAGAAGCGGAAGCTGTAGTTGAATGAACTGGAAGAAATAAGGAATGATGCTTACGAGAATGCAAAGATTTACAAGGATAAGACCAAGAAATTTCATGATGCTCACATTTCGGAAAGAGTTCCATCTGGGTCAGAAGGTTTTGCTTTTTAATTCGAGATTGAAACTATTCCCAGGAAAGCTCAAATCGCATTGGAATGGTCCATATCATGTCATACCGGTCCATCTTGATGGGGCTGTGGATATCCAAAATATGCAAACTAGGTTTGTTTTCAAGGTTAATGGACATCGCTTGAAGTTATACAAGGAGTCTCCATATGATCTTGCTAAGGATTCCATCACTTTGAAGGAACCTGTTATTTGAGTTAAATTGCCAACATGATGTCCAGCTCTAGATGTTAACTAAAGTGCTTTTGGGGAGGCAACCCAAGTTTTCTATCTTTCCTTTTTAGTTTGAAGAATTTTCAACTTCTTGTTCTGTTTTTCTCTTGTTTTATGGTTTGTGTGTTTAAGTCCTACTTTTGATCCCCTGATGTGGGTAATACTTTTGAAGTCGATCTACCACAACTTCCAGCAAAGTATCTTAATCCCACGGGTCACTCACACGATTGTTATGGATAATGAGACGTGTTGAAGAAAGTTTGGGGGTCTCACGGTTTTTGAAATGTATTTTGGGGTGATTTGGGATTATACCAGGTATCGTTTGGTATGCAGACGGGACGAAACGGAATGGGATGGGACATGACGGAACGGAACGAAGCGGGAGCAAAGATGCCCTCGAATGGAAACAAGGAGGAAGAAGAAGAAGGAGACGGATAGGTTATAATTTTGTGTTCCACAGATGTGGAACGAGTCGTTCCAGGGGGGTGAGGTGGAACAAAAATTCACCCAAAACTCGTCCCGTGGAACAGCTCGTTCCACCCGTTTTAGGCGCACCAAACGTGGGACGGAACGCCTTGTCCCACTCTGTTCCGTCCCATCCCACGTACCAAACGGTACCCCATGGAACCAAAATGCAATTTTTGCTGCTGCTACCTTGCCTACACGAACTTGTGTGTTCTTTCCTTTTCTTTATTTACCTTTATTTCGTTTTATATTTCTGTCTTTCCATTTTTATTTCTCATTGTTCGAAATTCCTTTCATTATCATTGGGGACAATGCTAGAATTAAGTTTTGGGGTGGAATTACATATTTCGTTAGTTTACCTCTTAATTATTTTGAAGGGAAAAAAAAAAAAAAACCCTCATTTTTTCTTGCATTTTTTGTTGTTTGTAGCTACTTCTCAATTCAATGATGAGAATTGATCTTAATTTCGTTCTTACTTTCGAGAAGTCTAAGCATAACAATAGTTCTTTTCATTGTCTTTTTGTTAACTGTACTTTCCAGCAATCATCCTTGAAAAATAAATGTGCCTAGTCTTGTCAATGTGAAACTTGAGCATTATTTAACGTTTTATATGTGAATCATGTGAGCTTATGTAAACCTTGTAAGTTTTTGAGCCTATACATGATTGAACCATTATGCATCAATCTCATTTGTTCTTGTGATCTCATTGTACATGTATCTCTAGAACATGTTTTATATCTCTTGATCATTTATCAATTCATGCAACTGACTTGGAAGTGATATAGGCATTTCTTTCTTTCGTTTGAGCCTTTCAAGCCATCCTTTCTATTATTTGTCCCTTAGTTAGCCTTTTGAGCCTCTATATAAGCCTTCTTGTTCTTCAACCTAAATTTTCTCTACCTAGCCTTATATTAAATATTCCTACCCTTTTCTTTTCTTTTCTAAAGAGCTTGTAGAGTAATTCAATAAAAGGAGAGAGTTCAAAGTTGTTAGAGCCAAATATTGTAGAAAAAGATTAAAAAAAAAGTGAAAAAAAAAAGGTGGTTGTTTACTGTAAACAGAAGAAAAAAAAAATGAGAGGTTTCCAAGATCAATCGAGTGAAATAAAATTCAAATTTTGATGTGCTTCATGGGTTTAAAGTTATTAATCTCTCGAATATGATTGTAAAGCTCTACAAGTTATTTGGACTTTGTTTTCCATGCCCTTCATTGTTTAGCCACATAACCCTCAACCTCATTACAACCTTGTTAAAGACCTTTGATCTGAGTAGTTACTTGTTATTGATATCGAGCTAGGAGGACAAGCATGCATATGGCGGCATGTACAATGAGAACACTTGAGTGAAACACATTAACCAAAACATATGAGTGAATGAGCGTATGTCTTGTGAGAAGCTCACATGTTTGCATATGATGATTTAAGGGAGCTTGGAATTGCATTGACATGATTAGCTCACACATGACATTTCAAGTTTTGTTTGAAGGAAATTTGGTTAACTATTTGATGATGCTTTGAGCTCTTGTTGCTTAGTTCTTGGCTGTTTATTTCATGGTTGGCACTTATCTCTGAGATCGAAATCGAGAAGTCAGCTACTAAGTTGTTGAGTCAAGTCTTAGTTGAGTAGTTTTGTTTTGTTTTGTTCTGTGTTTTGTTTTGCTAGAGGACCAACAAAAATTTAAGTTTGGGGGTATTTTGATGGACCAATATCTATACTATATATTTTGCCTTTTATATTTCTTTTCTTGTCTAGTTTAGTTGGAAGTTTTAAGTATTTGTGATACTTTTGTCATATTGTGTTTCTAGGAGTAGCATGATTGAGTTTGATGGAAAAGTATGCAAACGGTGGAATTTTTGAGTGATTCCAGTCGGAGCTGATTCATAAGAGATTGAAGATGATTGTGTCAAATTTTCGGCTCAAAATTCCCAGCCAATTGTTCCCAGTTTAACAACGAAGATAGGTCAACGTGCTGCCGGGACAGTTTGGACTTCTGAAGGTTGCACGAGAGATAAGTACATAATTAAAGCCTAAATTCAGGAAACTTCTTTCTTAGCTTTTAAAGCAGACGTTTCAAGCTTTCTAAGGACATCCCATTCATTGAAATCTAAGGACATTTGGTCTACTAAATGTATGGAGGCAGGGCACGTTCTGTTTGCCCATTTAAATTAGGAAGTCAATTTTAATTGACATTTATTGTGTCTCCTGATCTGATCCGGAGTGTGGATGATTGGAGTCTCTCTTAAATATACTTTAAGGGGACTTAAATAGGGAGGGCGATACTAATAAAGAGGGAGCGATAATAATAAAGAGGGCGATAACAATAAAAGGGTCACAAACCAATGTCTATCACTCAAAGAGGGAGTCTTTGTAGGATCCCAAACATCCGAATGCACATAATCAAGAATGGCCTTTGTCTGATGTCCTGCAATACCAAACTTCACTTTAATTTGCTTCCTTAAGACATAATGCTTGCAGAAATCAACCTCACAAATAAAGAAGGAAATATAATGAATAATTTCTTCTTTATACGTATGACTTAAAGCTATTACAGCAACTACTACTTTGATGGATGATTACTAACCAAAGAGAGGAGCTCTTTTCAAATGGGGGATGCGGCACCCCTTCTTCTCTGATGCTCTACTGCTCTGCTGCTCTCTGCATCTGCAATCAGAAAATGCTCTCTCTTTTCTGGTGCTCTCTCAACTCTCCCTCGGTATCCATTTCCACCAAAGGCAACAAGTGTGGGAGCCAAAACCGAATTCTCTGCCAACAACAAAACCACCGTTCCCTTTTTTCTGCAAACATCATCATTACCCTTTTTATCTTTTCAACAAACATCATCATTATGTTTGTATTTTATTTTTAATATTTCTTTCTAGCCGAAAGGCATTTGCCACTAAATCCAACACAGTATACCCACTGAAAGCTAATATAACAAAGATTTGTTGAAAAGATATATTGTCAAAGATCCAATGGGTTCGAAATTTGTCACCCTAATTTCCATTCTTGTGCTTCTTCTTCCTACACTGTCCATGGCAAAAGAGTTCGTCGTCGGAGATACACACATTGTGAAAGTACATTGTGATTATTTTTTACGGAAAGTGGCAATGATGAGTATAAAAACATATATCCAACTAATTCTGCTTTATACCTAACATTCGAAAGGTTCTTGGGTAAGGAAACTGGGTTAGAGGATTGTGAAAGGAGGAGAAACCGAAAATGGGTCAGTGTAGCATGACAAATTAGAGAGATTAGAGTAAGTTGTGTTTTTTGTGTCTAGATCTGCACGGACACATAATCTAGTTGTCTGATTCCAGAATTTCTCGTAACATTAGCAGTCCCATAGGTTAAGTGAATATGGACGCAAATAAAAGAGAAGAATACGAATGAGCTCATTTGTATACACATGAGTAAGTTCAATCTTAACACACCCTAGAACAAATTCAAATTACAAGTGACTTTTAATTAATGCTTCTCAGCAACATGCGTAGATGGCAAGTGTTACAGGATTACATAACCTCCAACAGCCACGCCCACAGCAACAAGTGCAATTGATCCAAGGATTCCTCTTTTGCTGATTTTCAGCCTGACAAGCTTACCGTTGTATACAAATAGCTCAGACTTGTCGTCAGAATTCGAAATCATCAATGGTTCCCTTTTTGGCAGTCTTATGGTAAGGACACCGTTGCCAAAACTTGCATGAATATCCTTAGTGTTATAAACATTGCAAGGAAGTTTGAATTTTTGGCGGAAGCGGCTCCATCTACTTCCACCCTTAGGACGTTGGCCTTCAATCTTTATTGTTCCTTTGTTGTCGTTCAAGAATAGCTTGAATTGTTCCATCTTGAAACCTACCAACAAAACAAAAAGGAAAAGAAAATATGTAAAAAAAAAAAAAAATCACAAAGCAAAGAACATGAAAAAGAAGAATACCATGGAGAGGAATCTGGTAAATGTCGAATCGTTCCTCTTTTAGGAACTTGCAATAAGGCATAAAATCCTCGTAAGAACGTATAATGTTCACTTTCTCGATCTTCTTGTATAGCTTGCTTGAGAGAGTAATCTGCTCAGCCTTCAGATCATAAAGTTCTTCCTCCAGTTTCTGGATCTCGGCAGCTACCACTATTATCCAATCCTTCATGGCCAAGCCCTCCTCCACCAGCTGCTGCAGATTAGTGGAGGTCTGAGTGTGCTTCTCCTTGTAGCATCTCACCCTGTTGGCTTGCCTTTCGGCTTTAAGATGTTGATCCCTCAAGGCCCTTAGATTTTCAAAGAAGGAAATGAAGGACTCATATTGCACCTTAGTCATCTGCTGGGTTTGGTATAATTCAGTGAGAGCTCTCTCAGCAACTTGAAGAGCCTTAAGGCTAAAGGAGGCAGAAAAGTCCTTCTGCATAAATTCTCTGAAGATCCTGCGCTGATCTTGAAGATGTTGAGGCTCAGAAGGACGCCTTGGGGATTGTAACTTCATCCTAATTTGCCCGAACTCTCTAACTAGTTCAGGCAAAGAGGTCGTGGTTGGAAGAGAAGCCATAAGAGAAGGCATCACGTCAGTGCCACCAGAAGCAGCAGCAGCAGTGGCAACCTCAGTAGGAACAGAATGAGAGGATTCAGCAACAGGCTGAGAAAACCTGCCCGAGCCCTCACCAGTGGCCTGTTAAATCGCAGAGAAGACGAATTGATGTAGCAATATTGACCCGAATTAGAAAAAGACAAGATTGCGAGTATATTTGTACCTAAGAAGGGCCTTGTACTTTGGGAGAAGGATGTGTTGATGTAGCTGGTGTAGCTTGGGGCCTCCCCTCGGGCTCAGAATCAAAAGATTCTACAACAAAAGATCTTGGCCGACGAAGAAAAGATCTTGCCCGACATGGTCTTTGCTTCTGACTCATATTCACCGTTGGAATCCATGTGATAATCAGTCAGCTAGCTGCTTTTCTAGGTTTTTGGCTCTGTCATAGGCATATAAAATATATAGCTTGATCATTTACAGGTTTCTTGTAGGCTTGGTCAATCTACAAAAATCTAGAATTTTCTTTAGTTTGTCTAACATCCTAACCCTTATATCTTGCTTAATTTCTGTCTTTGCATTTCTTTAAAACAAGGCATGCACAGAATCTTAGCTAGTTGATGCCCTTCTAACTTTTTTGTAGTTCAATAAAAGTGTATTCAGCTTCAAGGGAGCTGACGATTGGATCGATCATTATTTCCAATGTGTACGTATTTACAATCCTAAGCATCTATGTCCGTTAAAATGGTACATATACCCATCATTGCCACATCAAATGGTACATTAATATGGTCTCTCTAATATTTTCCTCATAAGAAGCTTATTTTTGTGACATTTTTGCCCCGCATTGTAAGCATCTTAAAATTCTTGCACATGTTTATGCCGACAAGACTATGTTGAGGCTAAGTTCTTACCCCGCGTAAAGCAACCACAAACCTTAATCATGAGAACTATTCATTGACATATCACTTGAAGCAACCACAATTAAATTCAACGCCTCTAACCAAGAAAGTATTATGGGTTGGAAGAGGGAGCAACTGAGAAAAACATGACCTCTAATACCCAAAGGTCGTTGTTAGAAGTTGATCAAGTCAAGAATAAACCAAAACATCATTTCCCAAGCTCATTCGTTTCCTTCTCTAAGACTATACATATGAAAGCATAAATTATAATAAGCCGACCAAATATACTTTTAATGTTAACACAGTATGGTAAGCCGACCGTAGTCGTTCTTCAAATTTGCCTCGACTTCGAGGCTTTGGATGAACCTTACAACAAAAACTATATTATAAATAGACCCTCAGCATACCGCAGTGGTATCATCAGTATACCCACTGAAAGCTTAATATAACAAAGATTTGTTGACAAGATATATTGTCAAAGAGCCAATGGGTTCGAAATTTGACACCCTAATTTCCATTCTTGTGCTTCTTCTTCCTACACTGTCCATGGCAAAAGAGTTCGTCGTCGGAGATACACACATTGTGATTATTTTTTACGGAAAGTAGCAATGATGAGTATAAAAACATATAGCCGACTTATTCTGCTTTATACCTAACATTCGAGAGGTTCTTGGGTAAGGAAACTGGGTTAGAGGATTGTGAAAGGGGGAGAGACAAAAAATGGGTCGGTGTAGCATGACAAATCAGAGAGACTAGAGTAAGTTGTGTTTTTTGTGTCTGGATCTACACGGACACATGATCTGGTTGTCGGACTTTAGAATTTCTCGTAACATTAGCAGTCCCATAGGTTAATTGAATATGGGCACAAATAAAAGAGAAGAATAGGAATAAGCGCATTTGTATACACATGAGTAAGTTCAATCTTAACAAACCCTAGAACAAATTCAAATTACAACTGACTTTTAATTAATGCTTCTCAGCAACATGCGTAGATGGCAAGTGTTTTAGGATTACATAACCTCCAACAGCCAAGCTCACAGCAACAAGTGCAATTGATCCGAGGATTCCTCTTTTGCTGATTTTCAGGCTGAAAAGCTTGCCGTTGTAGACCAATAGATCAGACTTGTCGTCGGAATTCGAAATCATCAATGGTTCCCTTTTTGGCAGTCTTATGGTAAGGACACCATTGCCAAAACTTGCATGAATATCCTTAGTGTTATAAACATTGCAAGGAAGTTTGAATTTTTGGCGGAAGCGGCTCCATCTACTTCCACCCTTAGGACGTTGGCCTTCAATATTTATTGTTCCTTTGTTGTCGTTCACAAATAGCTTGAATTGTTCCATCTTGAAACCTACCAACAAAAAAAAAAAAGGAAAAGAAAATATGTAAAAAAAATCACAAAACAAAGAACATGAAAAAGGAGAATACCATGGAGAGGAATCTGGTAAATGTCGAATCGTTCCTCTTTTAGGAACTTGCAATAAGGCATAAAATCCTCGTAAGAACGTATAATGTTAACCATTTCACCGTTGGAATCCATGTGATAATCAGTCAGCTAGCTGCTTTTCTAGGTTTTTGGCTCTGTCATAGGCATACAAAATATATAGCTTGATCAGTTACAGGTTTCTTGTAGGCTTGGTCGATCTACAAAAATCAAGAATGTTCTTCACTTTGTCTAACATCCTAACCTTTATATCTTGCTTAATTTCTGTCTTTGCATTTCTTTAAAACAAGGCATGCACAGAATCTTAGCCAGCTGATGCCTTTCTAACTTTTTTGTAGTTCAATAGAAGTGTATTCAGCTTCAAGGGAGCTGACATTTGGATCGATCATTATTTCCAATGTGTACGTATTTGCAATCCTAAGCATGTATGTCCGTTCACTACAGGCTCTATTTATAAAATTCCTCCTTAAGACTTTTTTGGTATATACAAGACTTTGGCTGCAAAGGTATATGCTCTCAAACGCTAGCTACATGCCCCTTGCTCTCCTTAGACCTGGTTTGGTACTGAGGTGATTCTGAAAAAAGCTGGTATAAAAAAAAGCTGGGAGCTGTTTTTGTGTTTGGTAAACATTCAACTTCAGTTTTTTTTCACAGTTTTGGGTGAAAAAAAGCCAAAAATAAGAAGCTGCAAAACCCAGCTTTGAAAAATCGGTTTTTTTTCACATCTATTTTACATAAAAGTTTACCAAACACTATAATACTGTTTTTTTTTTCTTTTTTCAAAAGCACTTTTACAAAAAAGTTTACCAAACACTCTGCTGCTTTATTTCACAGCCGCTTATTCTCACAGCACAGCAGAATCAACTTTTTTTCAAAGCACAGCAATACCAAACCAGCCCTTAGTAATACATAGATGAAAAGATAGTCGCGGTTTGTTACCATAAATTCTCAGTGTGGGTACAAATGGAGTCAACACCACCAAGTGATGCATAGCATAGCGGAGCCAAAGACCTAGCTAATTCTATTTTTAAACTTCCCCCTTTGTTCTAAATTCTCATATAATTATTTGAACAAGATAAAAGTATAGTTTTTATTTCACAACAAATGACCAAATACCACTACAAGAAAAATGAGCAACAGTTACCAATATTAGTAGTTGTTTGATTGTTTTTGGTGGCGTAAAAATGATGTTATTAATGAAAGATATGTGGCAAAAGCTAAAAAGTACGTAATAGCACACCACAATAGTGATGCATTTTTTCGGGTAAAATCTTAAAGTCAATCCAACTCTAGCATTGTTATCATGAGAAGTGACAATGAGGGAGCTTTATTTAAAAAAAAAAAATTACAATCAATCAAGGAGGACATAAAGCCTAACTTGGCCATGGTACCAGCCATAACAAAACAAACCCTCCAATAACTAATATAAGATATAACAAGACCAACAAAAAATAACTTATCTAAATGATAATATGGAAGCCTTACATAATCGCGATGATAATATGGCAATACGAAAGCAAAAAGAGAATCTCACCAAACAAGACCAATAAAATATACTTTTTTTTACCATTGACTACCTTTTTCTCGTTGGTAACACATTATTATCCCGACAACATTGACTAATTAGTCTTTATTTGTTCCTTTTGCTTTGGTTAATAACCATATCTGGTTCACGGTTTCATTTATTTTTTTATTTTTTATTTTTTTTATCACGAAGACAACTTTCATTACAATAAAAAATAGTACATGGCCCAAAAAGGACCGGGCAAACAACTATAGGAAAAGTATAAGGCCCAAACAAAATGAGAGCATCAACCCAAGATACAATGGGAGGCTCACACAAGCTTAGGCTTGAAGGCAACAGAAAGCAGACAATAAAAAACGCTAATCTCCAGCAGCAAAGACCACATTGCCGTGACTGTCACATCCTCGGAGGAAGCCAAACTTCGAATTGAGAAAGTAGACACCAGATCCAAGTCCCCTTCACAAACCCCTACAAATATATACAAAGAAAGTACCATATGGGAAGAAGGTGAGGTTAAGGGGTATGTAAAATAACCAACACTTGGCCTCAATGGAGATCCAACATGCTAGTTGGGGGAAGGGAAGTGAGAGAGGGGGAAGTAAATCTGATATCCAATTTCTGATCAGAACCTGCCGATCCAAGCACATGGTGGGATGGAGATGAAGTATCATAGCTAGGGAGGATGGAGGAAGGGAAATCAAAGACAGAAAGCAGTAAAAACAGGTGAAAAAACGCCCGGATAGTTGAGACTCAGCTCAAGAAAAACTGAGATTAAACTCAAGGGAGAACCGAGAATTAAAAAGGAATGGAGAAAACTAGAAAAGATGAAGGAAGAGGAGGAGGGAAGCAGGGAAGGGGAAGATAGAGGAGATGAGGGGAAGGAAAAGAGGGAAAGTGCGAAGGAAAGAGAACCTAAGAAAAATCAGGAGGAAAATGAGAAGGAGGAAAAGAAGAAAAGAATGAAGGGAGGATGCCTCTTAAGCCAAAGGCTAGGGCCGGCAACGAAGTTGCTGGGGTTCTTTCACATGGAGAATTTTAGGGACAGAAAAGGGGAGACTTTTTAGAGAGGAGAAATTCAATTACTACCCATTTACTTTCACATTTTGGTGGAGTGGTTCTTGATCTCTATTTGCTCGGTTTATCGTTTTACGATTTAACAAAACGTATTTCTACATATTTTAATCTTCATTATTTGATTTTCACACTTATATCATCTCCAACACTTGAGTTAAAACTTAAAATTTTTTAAAAATTTAGGTTTTAACCTAGAAACAGTTTTTCTCCTCCAACCTTTATAAGTTAAATTTTTAGCCCGAAATTATTAAAGAACGAATTTAGAATAATTTTTTTCTTAAAGTAAATTTAAAAAAAAAATATGTAGACTATCCTAATTAAATTTTAAGGAAAGCTAATGAAAATGGTTTGAAAACTTTTAGTTTTAACAATAAGGACAGAATAAAGGGTAAAGTGAATAGTACCATGATTGACTTTTTAGTGCAAAAATATGGTTTTCCGTTAAAATGAACAATACCAGAAGTTTTTCGTTAAAGTTCCCTAAATTTTATGAACATTTTAACCTAAAAATATTTTGATTCCGATAAATATTGAAAAATCACTAAGCCGATTTTATGAAACTCGTGAAACACTATGAAATAATATGAAACACACATAAAAAAAATTTATTACTTTAGCCATTGTATTTAAATTTGGATCGTTATATCTTTCTATTTTTTACCGTTAGATTTGATCATATTAGATTTTAACTGTTGAATTCATAAATTTTGGTTCTCACTGCTCTACATGTAAATCCAAACCTTGACATGACTATATATAGCCCTCATAGTTGATCTATCAAGAATTTTAGTTTATCCAATTTTATTTGACTTCTATATATTCCTAATTTCATGAATTAAACTTGCCACGCCATCCATCTTGGAGTAAGACTTGAATTGTGATTCAATTATAACAACATATTACCACTTCTTTAACTTCTTGGGTCATCCTTTATATATTGGAAGAAGCTTCAATTAGTTCTACCAAACAAGCCCCAAATTCTTTCCGGTAATTGAGATTAGTCTCTGATTGTTTGATAATCCTCTATATATTTGATGAAGCTTCAGCTAGCTTTTACCAGATAACCCCTGATTTCTTTATGGTAATAGAACTTCGTCTCTAATTGTTTATTGTCTGATAAGATTGTTATAATATTTGGGTTGTTGGATATGTTGGGTTTGAATTGAGTTTTTGTTTTCGTTTTTCAGAGTGACGGATTTTTGAACGAAATGCACTCAACCATGAATTCCAGTGGGGGTGGCTGAAGCAGCTGCCGGATATGACAAATGGCAGCCGAGGTTCCCTAAATTGCCCATCCTTTTAGTTTTATGAAGTACGACAATTTGATATAAATATATATATATATATATATATATATGTGTATGTGTATATAGAGAAATTACATCTCTTGACAAATTGTGTGCTAGATAGTTTTTCACGTACTTGATCAAAATAAAGTTTATCATGTTATTCTGTCCAACTATTGATTTGTAACAACATTATGTAAATACTTTTTATAATACATTTAGTCCTGTATTGAGGACTTATATACAATACTTATATTTCGTTTGACATTCCGCGGCAACACGCCGGCTAAATCCCTAGTTAATACTAAGATTAGGGTAAAATATATAGTAACATATTGACTCATCTGTACATAAGCCCTAAATTAACAAGTTTACATCTTTAGCCAAGGCGGCTATCATAGAATGATAAGTCTGCATGATGGTAAAAATGCGACCCGGCTCTTCTAAAGCTATATTGTTGTTGGCTAGCTGGGCTTCAGACTCCTCCACTTCTTGGTTTACTTTCTTCACTTTCTCGAGCTTATTGTATAGCTTGCTCGAGAGAGTCATCTGCTCAGCCTTTAGAGCAGAAAGTTGTTCCTCCAATTTCTGGATCTCGACAGCTACCACTATTATCCGATCCTCCATGGACGAGCCCTCATCCACCAACTGCTGCAGAGCAGTGGAGGTTCGAGTGTGCTTCTCCTTGTAGCACCTCACCCTGTTGGCTTGCCTCTCGGCCTTAAGATGTTGATCCCTCAAGGCCCTGAGATTTTCAAAAAAGGAAACGAAGGACTCATATTGCACCTTAGTCATCTGCTGGGCTTGGTATAATTTAGTGAGAGCCATCTCAACGTCTTGAAGAGCCTTAAGGCTAAAGAAGGCAGAAAAGTCCCTCTGCATCCATTCTCTGAAGATCATGCGCAGATCTTGAAGATGTTGAGGCTCAGAAGGGCGCCTTGTGGATCTCGGCTTTGTCATAATTTGCCTGAACTCTCTAACTAGTTCAGGCAAATAGGTCGTGGCTGGAAGAAAAGCCAAAGGAGGAGGCATCACACCAGCGCAACAAGAAGCAGCAGCAGCAGTGGCAACCACAGCAGGAACAGAAACAAAAGATATTGACCGACGAAGAGCCATGGTCTCAGCTTCTGTCTCATATTCACCATTGGAATCCATGTGAAAATCAGTTAGCTAGCTGCTTTTCTAGGTTTTTGGCTCTATCATAGGCATATAAAATATATAGCTTGATCATTTACAGGTTTCTTGTAAGCTTGGTCGATCTACAAAAATCGAGAATGTTCTTACTTTGTCTAACATCCTAACCTTTATACCTTGCTTAATTTATGTCTTTGCATTTCTTTAAAACAAGGCATGCACATATTCTTAGCTAGCTGATGCCTTTCTAACCTTTTTGTAGTTCAATAGAAGTGTATTCAGCTTCAAGGGAGCTGACGATTTGATCGGTCATTATTTTCAATGTTTACGTATTTGCAATCCTAAGCATGTATGTTCGTTAAATACAGGCTCTGTTTCTAAACTTCTTCTTAAGACTTTTTTGGTATGTACAAGACTCTGGCTGCAAAGGTATATGCTCTCAAACGCTAGCTACAAGACCCTTGCTCTCCTTAGTAATACATAGATGAAAAGATAGTCGCGGTTTGTTACAATAAATTCTCAGTGTGGGTACAAATGGAGTCAACGCCACCAAGTGATGCATAGCATAGCGGAGCCAAAGACATAGCCGATTCTATTTTTAAACTTCCCCGTTGTTCTAAATTCTCATATAATTATTTGAACAAGATAAAAATATAGTTTTTATTTCACAACAAATGAGCAAATATCACTACAAGAAAAATGAGCAACAGTTACCAAGATTAATAGTTGTTCGATTTTTTTTGGTGGCGTAAAAATGATGTTATTAATGAAAGATATGTGGCAAAAGTACGTAATGGCACACCACAATAGTGACTAATGCATTTTTTTGGGTAAAATTCTAAAGTCAATCCAACTCTAGCATTGCTATCATGAGAAGTGACAATAAGAAAGCTTTATTTTAAAAAAAAATTACAATCAGTCAATGAGGAGATAAAGCCTAACCTAGCCATGGTAGTAGCCATAACAAAGCAAACCCTCCAATAACTAATATAAAATATACCAAGATCAACAAAAAATAACTTATCTAAAATGATAGTATGTAAACCTTACATAATCGCGATGATAATATGGCAATACGAAATCAAAAATAGAATCTCACCAAACAAGACCAGTAAAATATACTTTTTTTTTTTTTTTTTTTTTTTACCATTGACGACCTTTTTCTCGTTGGTAACACATTATTATCCCGACAACATCAACCAATTAGTCTTTATTTGTTCTTTTTGTTTTGGTCAATAACCATATCTGGTTCATGGTTTCATTTATTTATTTTATCATGAAGACAATTTTCATTACAATAAAAACTAGTACAAGGCCTAAAAAGGATCGGGCAAACAACTATAGGAAAAGTAAAAGGCCCAAACAAAATGATAGCAACAACCTAAGATACAATGGGAGGCCCACACAAGCTTAGGCCCGAAGGCAAAATAAAACAGACAATAAAAAACACTAATCTCTAACAGCAAAGACCATATTGCCGCTGCCGTCACATCCTGGGAGGAAGACAAACTCTGAACTGAGAAAGTAGACACTAGATCCAAGTTCCCTTCACGAACCCCTGCAAATATATACAAACAAAGTAACATATGGGAAGAAGGTGAGGCTAAGGGGTATGTAAAATACCCAACACTTGGCCTCGATGGAGATCCAACATGTTGGTTGAGGAAGGGAAGTGAGAGATAAGGAAGTAGATATGATATCCAATTTCTGATCAGAGCCTGCTGATCCAAGCACATGGTGGGATCGGGATGAAGTATCACAGCTAGGGATGATGAAGGAAGGGAAATAAAAGACAGAAAGAAGTAAAAGCAGGCTAAAAAACACTAAATATGGGGCAAGAAGCCCGGATACTTGAGACTCGGCTCAAGGAAAACTGAGATTAAACTCAAGGGAGAATCGAGAATTAAAAAGGAAGGGAGAAAACTGGAAAAGTTGAAGGAAGAGGAAATTGAAAGCAGGGAGGGGGAGGAGTAGAGGAGATGAGGGAAAAGAAAAGAGGGAAAGTGCAAAGGAAAGAGAATCTAAGAAAACTCAGGAGGAAAATGAGAAGAGGGAGGAAAAGAAGATAAGAAAGAAGGGAGGATGCCTCCGACACCTAAGCCAAAGGCTAGGGCCGGTAGCAAAGTTGCTGGTATTCTTTCACATAGAGAATTTTAGTGGAGCGGTTCGTGGCCTTTATTAATTTACTTGGTTTTTGGTTTTATGATTTAACAAAACTTCTTTCTACATATTTTAATCTTCATTATTTGTTTTTCACACTTAGACCGTCTCCAATTCTTTAGTTAAAACTTAAAAATTTTAACCCAAAAAATTTAGGTTTTAACCCAGAAACAGTTTTTCTCCTCCAACTCTTCTCGGTTAAATTTTTAGCCTGAGATTATTAAAGACTGAATTTAGGATAATTTTTTTCTTAAAGTAAATTTAAAAAAAAAAATATATATATATATATATATATATGTGTGTGTGTGTGTGTGTGTGTGTGTGTGGGCTATCCTAATTAAATTTTATGAACATTTCAACCTAAAAATATTTAGATTCCGATAAATATTGCAAAATCACTAAATCGATACCATGAAACTCGTGAAACACTATGAAAGAATATAAAACACACATAATTTTTTTTTTAATTACTTTAGCCATTGGATTTAAATTTGGACCGTTATATCTTTCTTTTTTTACCGTTAAATTTGATCATATTAGATCTTAGCTATTGAATTCAATGAATTTATAAATTTAAAACTAAAAAAAAAAAAAAAAAAAAAAAAAAAAAATACACATATAATGGTTGGCCAGCCCCACTAATCCAAGGAAATTCTTGGCTAAATTTGCCCCACAAAAGAGTTTTGGGTTAAAACTCATATTTGTCCCATGGGTTAGAGCAAGTTAGGGTAAGTTTAGAACCTAAAATTTGAGTTTTACTCTATGGTCTTAGGCTTCACTATTTCTCCCCAACCATGCCCCCCTTCATGGTTTCAATGTCTTTTTATTCATACCGTTCCTACTATTGAGACTTGAGAGTGAGAATCTCACATCAAGAAAGAAACATATCTTGCTTGTGTTTATAAGTAGCTGTGCTATTTCCCACATTATTGATTGGTTTTTGGTAGAACATCAATTTTCTTTATGGTATAAGAGTAGGTTATCTCGTATGTGAGGCTTAACAGGCACACGTACTCCACGTTACTCAGTTATGAGTATGAATCATACATCAGAAAAATAATAAACCTCACATGTTCTTATAAATAATTAAATTACTCCTCATATTATCAATTAGTTGGTATAGGCTAAATTTTGATTACACTCCCTTAGTTGGTATTAGGCCAAATCAGTTCCGAATGCAACCTGCAATAAAAAACCTAATTAGATAAGTAAATAAAAATAACAAGAATTAAAAATTGCATTTTTTTTTCATTTTATTTATTTATTTATTTTTTGATATTTTGTTTCGTTGTGATTTTTGTAATTGAAATAAAAGCTAGAAAATAAAAATAAAAGAGTTAGAAAAATTAGGTTGCCTCCCAATAAACACTTTAGTTAGTGTCTATAGCTAGACAAAGCGGAAGATTGGTAATCACATCACTTATTCTTTTAGAGTCAACCAATCTTTAACAACGTCAAAGGGTAATATTAGGTAATGAGTAACTTGATGTGTATTGACTGCATATTTAAATGCTGTGGTTGAGTCCTTAATATACACCATTCTATGAGAATGAATCTTTGTAATGAAATAAGGTTCATTCCAACAATGTTTTGATCTCCGTCGAATTGACTTCAATCTTGTATTTAATACCCACAATTTATGCACTGGCTGAATTTGTCTATGAGGAAATTGGCTGCCACAAAACGTCTTCTTTTCGTATGCCTTAGCCTGCTTGTAGGATTAGCCCTGATATTCTTTAAATTTGATGAGCTGCATTGCTAGAATGTCCAATTCAGCAACAAAAATTGTATCAGTAGTCATCTGCCATGTATCTAGATTCTTGAGTGTGTCCAAAAGCTGACCATTTAATTTTCCAGATTCGGAATTTGTGTGAACATCCCTCTCCAACACATCTATTCCCGTACTTTTCTGCAGTCTTTGTGGGAAAAATTCTGACGGCACATGAACTTGGGTTGCCGTAGATTCTGGGAGGATTTCAGATCAGCATATGTTGTTTCCTCCCTTGGAAGTGAATAGCTTGCAGGTGGCTTTTCCGTTTCTGCACCAATTTCCTCTTAATCATACAGCTTTTCTCACAGTTTAAAGCTTAAATTTGAAATCCTTGATTAGTTCTTTCAATGTACAACTCAGAGAGCTCTTGTGGCACATTAGGTTGCTCAAAATAGTGCTCAAGATGCTTTTTCAAACTTGAAGTGTAAAACTCTGAGTAGGAATTGTTCCAATGCCTTTTTTGAGTTGATTCTCGTAATGATATGCTTTTGGACAAACTCAGGAAAATATTCTCTTTTAGGGCATTCCAAAAGATCATGAGTCTTTAAATAGCAAATGACACATAATGTAGGTTTAAATCCATAAAAACCTTTGTTTGCTAAAGAAACTCATAACGGCAACCCTCCTGGCGGTAGCTCCATCATTGAATTGCTCTCTAAATTAACAAGCCTACAAAGATGAAAATAAAATCAACAAGTAAATAAAAAGATAGACACACACACACACACACAAATAATTAACTAAGAATATGATAAACACAAATTATTTAAAACAATCTCCGGTGACAGCGCCAATTTCTTGATAGAATTTTTATTACCTACAAGAAGGTTAAAAATCACACAAAAATACTTGCAAGAGAACATGGTAGTTGTAGTATAAACAACTAAAGTAAGGTCGTTTTCCACATGGATTGAATTAATAATTTGTATTTAAAACAAACTCTTAATTAATTATATAAAACAAAGTTTGGAAATGTTGATTTTAGAATTTAAAATTATAAAAATGAATTTAATAAAAAAAAACAAATTAAGAAATCAATTTAAATAAAATCAATTCAAAGGGATACTATTTGTAAAAGCACTAGGGTTCCGCTGTCACCTTAACAATTCTACGTAGTTCTTCTAATTACTTATGAACTACCCATGCATATTTTAAAGGTTAGGTTTTCCTAATATATATCCCACTTAGAACCTCCGACATAGAACATATATCTCATGTAACCCGTCCGGACGTTCGGATCAAATATGAACATGAAAGACTCATTAAGTTTTATGAAAACCTTCTGAAAAATCATGCAACCCTTAAGACGTGGTGTTCATCTTAAGTAAAATTACAATTATTAACCACAAGAAACTAGGGTCAATTTCAGGAAACCTTCAGACAAATTGCATCAAATTACTTTTCTAAATATCATAATGGTCGCGAATCACTAAGACACTTTGATAGTTTAATCACGGTGATTAATAATTCAAAACATACATGCATAATATCATAAGTAAATTGAAATGAAACTACATATTCTTGCTAAGGCTTATGACCTTACCCTAGCAAAAGAAACTAGCTATGAACAACCATAAAAAAATTATTATTAAAAATATGGAAAGAAAACACCTTAAAAATAAACTTGAATTGTCAAAGGCTTTCTAAAGTAGTGCGTCTCCTCCCCTCTTTCTAATGGTTAAATATCATTATTTATACTGCTACAAAATAAAGCCTAAAAGGTCTAAGAATAAAACTAGGAAACATAATAAATTAATAAAACAACAAATAAAAGGTTTCCTATTAAAAATGAAATTCGGACTTCTCAGAAAATCAAACTTTTGACCGACCAAATCAACTCCGATTTGGCCTCAATAGGACTCTTTTGAAAGCTAAAGACATCCCCTACAAATCCTCAGAAGGAATGTTCCTCAAAATATGTCATCTTGACCTCTAAAATACCCAAAATATTCAAAAATGTCAATTTGAAAAAGCTGTGTGCTGGGCATTTATTTCATTGCCATGGCCAAATAGCTTGGTAGAAAAATATGAAACTTTGAAAAAATCATCTTGAAAGACTCACGAACCTCTTCCAATTGGAATCACTCCAAAATTCGTCTATTTGATTACTTTATGCTCAAGAGAAAATCGAATATCTTATATTAGAAATATAATTTAAAGTATCAAAACTTACACAAAATAACCAATAAATTACTTTAGGCTAAATAAGGGATTCCAATTGCGTAATTCAAATAAACAATGTTTGGATCCGAATTTCACTCTATTTACAAAATTGCCACCGCTTCTTCAGTTCAGATTGGAATTTAGATTTATTTACGAAATTGCCACCGCTTCCCCCGTGAACGTGTCGACCATCGTAGAGACGGTGTTCCGTCGGTCTCAATCAGAGCGGGTTGAGGGCAGTGAGTGACAGAGGGTGGATGGGCGATTCGAGTGAGGGGCTAGGGGTAGAGGGAAGGGGTTCTGCTGCTGGGTTCACTATCAGTAAAAGGCACGTGAAATATGGTATTGATTTCAGAGCCTTTGATTTCTCAGATTGTCTTCATATATCGAATGTCATCTCAATTCAGTTGTAGTTAATTTGTCAAAGTTTGTTGTTGTATAGCTTTTGCAAATGGCTGCCTTAGTATTTGCCCAGTATTTTTTGTGAATTCCAAACTCTGCTTATAATTGTGGGTACGTAAAAGCTGCCAATTGGATTTGTTCCCCAGATGATAATGGCATACTAATATAATGGTTGTTCTGTTGCCTTGATGTAGAAGTAGGAAGATTGTTTTGCCCCTTATGTATCCTGCTTCTTTCTGTTCCACGAAGTCGTCAAGAAAAAATGTACTTTGCTATCGTTTTCTTTCTTATGGTGAGGTGTAGATAAAATCTGTCTTTTTTTCTTTGTATCAGCAACGTATTACACATTCATAAGCATGTTTAGTTAAGAAACTTTTGATTTTTCTTCAGTTTAATTTCTCATCCGATGGGTTCAATATTAATAGAGTCCAATTAACATCCACATTGGAATGACAATCTAGAAATGCAATGACATACTTCTAATTCCATCCTCATTAATTGTATTAGTAACAATCAAGAATTGAATCACATGTTTCTCATTGTTTGTTTCTGTTACATATCAACAAATGATGATGAAAGCTTTTCGTCACTGGTCTTTGGAGAAACAAGGGCATGCATATAAAAGATGTAATTGCCTAGAACCTTTGTTTCAGTTGAAGCATGTCATCAAAGAGAGAAGGCAATTAACAGTTGCCAATTGATATTGGGTCTTAAATATAATTTTAGCTTTTTATAAATTAAAATTTTTTACAGAGTTTTATTTTTATGTAAGATGGGTGAAATATAATTTTTATTTCTTTTTGTAATATTACTTTGATTTGCAGATATGTCATTGCAGCAATATTAGATATATTTTCAATTTAAACAACATCCTATGTATTTTCATACTGCATGTCGTGTGGGTAACCTCAAACGGATATGTCAAACATTTTTTTTTTCTACTTTGTTGTAGTGTTTCCATTTTTTGGTGCAGAGCTCCACAATTGGCTAGCGTGAATCTTGGTATATTCATATGCATGCAATGTTCAGGGATCCACAGGAGTCTTCGGGTATATATATCAAAGGTGTAATTTTCGGTTATGCAAAAACTTCAAATTCGTTTTATTATTTGTATGGTACTCAATTCCATATTTTATGCGTTATGCTAATGAGTTTCGGTTCTATTTTTTCCTGCATTATTCTGAGGATTTGGATGCTTTTGTAGGTGAGATCTGCCACTTTGGACACATGGCTCCCAGAGCAGGTTGCATATATCCAATGTAAGTGCCCATGCTGTTTTACCGGCTTCTTTCCATTCTGGTAGTAAGGTCATATCCCTAACAAGCAAGGTCGCACTGAGAGTGAGAACACCAAGGGCACTCTCTTACCCTCACTGACCCACATTAAAAAAGAGGCATATTATGTTTGCACCCTATTTTCGCATATCTCTGAAAAGTTAGATATTTTTTACCAAATTTTTTTTTTCGTTAAGCTTTCATCTTGCTGTAAATTTAGGTGTTTTCTCTCTATGTTGGTCTATCTGCATATACTTTTCAAATGTTGGTTCATCTTATGCAAATATTGATATGCTTAACAGCCTGCTGCATATGTGCAATGGAGCACCACAAGTTTCTCTGCATTATGGTTGTTAGGACAACGGATTAGGTTGCAGGATAAATTTGTCTTCGATGAAGGCACTCCACCTTATACGTATTCCTTTGCAAGATGGATGATGATCTCATCTTTCAATCTTTCTGGTTTCTCTATTTATAATTTAATTTCGCTAGATGTGGACGATGTTTATTAATTATTTGTCTTACTTTTCACTTCAGCAGAAACCCCCGATTTATTTTATAGTTCTTTCAATTAATTTGGAAGTTCAAGTTCTCTTTTTTTATTTTTTTTTTTATTTTTTTATTTGTGATAGGTTGAGAATGTGAAAGCTCTGCTGGAGGTGGAGGTGAGAAATTTAATTTAATTCATGATTTATCATTGTTTTTTTTTTAGTTCATTTTTGTGGGATTGTGCTGCTGGATTTACTCCATTTAGCAGTTTACATGTTTTCCTATATTTATTTATTTCCTTTCTTTTGTTGCAGCCATGTCTGTCGAAGAAGATAGACTGTGGAACATTGTGAGGGCCAATTCCTTGGATTTCAATGCCTGGACTACTTTAATTGAAGAGACAGAGAGTGTTGCAGAGGTGCAATAGCTGGATTTTTGAGTCATTAGATGAATCCTTTGGGTGAGTGTGAATCATCTGAGATTGCAAAAGATAAGGTTTTGCAGAGAAATTGTTGTTATTTAAATATGAATCATACGAGGTTGCAAAACTTTGAACTAAACTGTACCTTCTACGTGTTCTTAGATATTTCTGTGATCGTCAGCTGCCTTAGCATACCATGGTCTGCCCATGGTTTCACATTAGTGGGTAATATGAAAATAGATGTGTTTGAAATAGCTGTAGTTTATCTGTATAATCTTAGATCTTACTTTTTGTAATTTTATGCGGCATGACAGATGATATCTAACCCTTAGTCAATAATAGAAGTGAGACAATGAGGAAAGGAGGATTTCCATAGTGGTTACTCAGTCTGCCCCTCTATATTATGGAAATCGTAATATGCGATAAATTTTGTGGTTACTCAATGATATTGTTGTTCTTATAAGTGAAATTTTTACTTGGTGTTTGCAATCAAATTGGTGTTTGCCACAACTCTTGCTGTCAGAATCTACTAACTATTTGAATATGCTTTATACATTTACTTAGCAGTTCTTTTTGAACTAACAAATTGCTCTACGTTTATATGCAGGATAACATATTGAAAATTTGGAAAATTTATGATGCTTTTTTACAATAATCAAGGGCTCAGTTGGGACCCTTTTTGCGTGGGTTAGAATCACTTCCGAGAACAACACCTCCCACTTTTAAGCACAGAATCACCTCCAAAACAGGCCATAAGCAATACAAAATCCAAAAGCTTTAATTAGTCATCCACCTGCTTAGCAATTCATAGGTTTTAAAATTTTTGTCTTTTCATGCATAAGGTCTAAAAGATAATTTGCTGTTTTCCATTATTATGTGTCCCTTATATGATTGAATTATCAATTATCATATATTAAGTTCAGCCTGTATTCTGCAGTGTTTCTCTTAACATTTATATCGTATTCAAGATGCTCTCTGTTTCAATGTATCATGCTAATTAGTCAAATTAATTTTTTCACACAATGGTTATAAACATGAGAGTTACTATAAGGATTTGCCAGGCTTATGGTGACAATGAACCAGTTACCAAGAAACCCTAATTTTAAAAGCTATGATAAGCTTATTCAGGATCATCTTATGCAGATTCACTTCTTTCGTTTGCACTGCATATTGGTTGATGCATTGGTAAGAAAAATATCGTTTTACACTATTCAAATTTAAATATTACTTAACCACATGTGAAACTTTGTTTTTCTTTAAGCATCAACACCTGACTGTTTTTCTTTAAGCTTTGCTTGCAATTCTGTTTTGTTTCTTAATCTTAGGGATTTGCTGACAATCGGGGGAGGGATTCAGAGGGAGGGGGCGATGTGGGGCCCACGTGTGGGGTGCGAGGTTTAGGGGTCTCATGGGGAGGGTTACAGAGGAAGGGGGTATAGAACGTGCGCATAGGGTGTAGGGGTTTCACGCGGCCGGGGGTGTTTTGGGGGGGGGGGGGGGGTCCTGTGAATTGCAGAGATGCTCAGTTCTTCCTATTTAGGATGCGTTCAATCCCTAGCTTAATTCTTTAAAAACATCTAATTTCATGTTTCCTTTCTATTCTGATTCCGACAGCATGTTTGGGATAGATTACAGTTGAAATTTTGCTTTAATCTGCAATTAATTATCCATACAAGCATCAGTTTCGATTACGGTTTCAATTTTTGCTTTAATCTGCAATTGATTCTCCATGCAAACATCAGTTTTCGTATTTGAGACACTGTATTAGCGTCATTCAAAGAAATTTGAAGACAAGGCCTTGCTCGCTCATGAATTGAAGAAATTTTGGGGTTTGTTTCTTCACTACTTTTGTGTAATTTGAGAATTCAAATGCTTAAATTTTGGGTGATTTGAGTTGAACATGTAGTAGAGTGCAAATTTTTTCATACGGATGTATTCCTCATTTTGGTTTAAGGTACTGAATCAGGAGATGTTTTCTGGTGGAGAAAACATCACAGCAGAGAGGAAAATCAGGTTTTCTTTTGCAATTTGCACCACCAAAATATGCATGACTTATTCATCTTTGTACAGTTGTTTGTGTAAAAATATATTGTGACCTCTTTACATTTGTTTCTCTTCCTGCAGTTTTTCACCAAACAAACAGATTATAAGCAACTTTTTTTTTCCAATTTTTTCTTGCTTTTAATGATCATGAGGTTTGTAGATTGAAGGTATAAGAGTATTGCTCTTTTGTAACATATAAAATCACTAAGTCATGTTACATTTTCCCTTCTATTTATTTTCATCAATTTGCTTCTGATTCATGTTTTAACACGTATTGAATAATTTCCAAATTAAGGACTGGTTCTTGCAGCCGCGTGAAGAGACTGACTATTCAAGCTTCGCAAGTTTATTCAAGGACCTTAATCACTATATAAGGTTTCCATTTCTAATGCTTATTACTTGCGCTTCTAGCTTTCCCCTTATTAAGAAAATTTTATTGATTGCAATTGTTAAATGTTATTAGGGTGAGAATGGGATCATCGATCTGAAATTAGCTTTTTATGGAAACAATTTATCCACTCATTCACCTTAAATTCTTTTTCTTCATAGATTGTTCTGGTACCCGCTCTCTCATTTTTTTTATACGCGCAGCTCTTTAATTCTTCTGCTTCTTCATCATACTTTGAACTTCATTCCATTTTCAGCTTTGAATTCTGGATGACAAGCTATACGCAAGAAGGTAAGCTATTTTAGTTTTTTGTCCATATTCGGAATATCCCCACTTTTGAAATTTTAGGGATTTGATTCATTTTTGTGTTGCATGTTTAACGTTGGTCTGGGTGATGATCATTTGAGGATGTACGAACTTGAATGGCTGTGAGTATGCTTGAATGTGGCCAAATTTGGGTAAGAACCGTGAAACTCCAATCCTAATTTTGTCCTCTTTGGAATTTAAAAGTTAAAATTGGTGTATTTATACCCTTTTTGCTGTGAATCATGCAAATTAAGTGTCTTTGGAGGTATTATGGGTATTTTCTCAGAATTAGGGTTTAGGGTCGATGAATTATTTATTATTAAACTTGATTGTGCCTTCTTTTCGGTCCTTGCTGTAATTTTTTCTTTTTCATATATCAAATAAAATTGTATTTGCTTTTTTTTTTTTTTCAAGTTCAAACGAAAACATAAGTTTTGTTGGTGTTAGTCCAACTGGGTCATTAATTGACACAGAAGTATGCCTATTACAGAATGGCCACAAAGGTAATGATGTGACTCAATGACAAGCTATTAGTTGATAGGCCAATCTGGAAGTGTATTTGCTTAAAAGGATATTCATCGTACACAGAAATATAGATTGTATGTTTTATACCATGTCGTATCTACATTACAGTATTATACGCTGCAAGTCTATTTGTATAAAAGTCATTCAACTGGTGATTCAAGTAGTATATTGCCTATTTTATTTTGTTTGTATATATGTTTGAACAGATAAATCTTTAGTTTAGTGTATATGCTTTCTCCAGCAAATTTTTTCATGCTTCTGCATCTGTACAAAAAATAGTTGAGTTTTAGTTTGTCTGCATCATGAGATCTTTCTACATAGTATTCTTTTGTACTCATAATTTTTTTTTTTTTTTTCCGTTTGAGTTCATATGATGTGCTTTTAGGATCCTGAGGTTTTAAATAAAAGAAAATATTTGACTTCAACGTTTCTGTATGGATATGGTTTGATCTTCACACCTGATGTCATGAGCAGGCACACACAAAGTTGGAAGAGGTAGAAAAAAAACGATTCAGATCTTTTCTTTACTGTTGAGTTAGGTTGGAGAACAGGCTTTTGTGGTTTCTAGAGTTGATTTTCTTTCTTTTATGCCAAACCGACTGACTTATTTGCTCTCTCTCTCGCTCAGTTCGAACCAGCTCTCGCCTTTTCACGTTTTTCTCACCGATTGCTCAAGACTTTCAACTCTCAAACATCTCAGATCACACACATGGAATAATGATGGATTTTGTTTCCTCTTTTGAAATTTATCTATGTTAGATTATTGTTTTTCAATTTAAATTTTACTCTTTTCCAACTTAGAGCGCTTCACTGAAGAAATGATAGAGATTTTTCTTGAAGTCATTTCGTTGTTTGTTTTTCTTTGGAGGATTGTTGTGATTCGGTTGGTACCGTTGAGGTCTGCCCATGTGTCAATGGGCACTACTCATTTTTGTGAATGCGAAGCAAGCCATTGGTGATGCAATGTCTAGGCAAGATAGAGATGGTCTTTTAAAGTTAAAGATGGCCCACTTTTTGCAAAATATTTTTTAGCAAAATGGTTAACTGGCTAAATCCCATTAGTGACCTCGTGATCAACTTGCACAGATTGTTATCAAGGCACCGAGCATCAATGGCTAATTCAGGAAATAATATTAAGGGGTCGGTGCAAATTTTTTTTTTACCAGAAATAGCATGCGTATTGCCATTTCATCGAGCCCTGTTAGAGCAGTTTCAGCCTGTGAAACCTCTCCCTAGGCAATACACTATGCTATCCACCCAATGAATATTAACTGCCCTTAATGAATAGTAATTGCCTTTTGCATCTTCACCGTTGCACTTTAATAGTCCTGGCAATAGGCAATAAAATATTAGTATTTTATTTATCTATAAAATAATACAAAATAATTTTAATTGTAATTTTGGACAAGATTTTTAATCGTTCTCGTTACGTCACGAGTCATTATTCGAAAAGTTATTAAATAATACAAAAGAATTTTATTTGTAATTTCGGATAAGATTTTCAATCGTTCTCGTTGTGCCACTTGTCATAAAATCTGAAAAGACAATTATTGGTGATGGATTTCTGATAAGATTTTTAATCGTACTCGTTGCTCTACGTGTCATTATCTAAAAATACAATTATTGATGATGAATTTCTGATAAGATTATTAACCAATCACGTCGCGCCACGTGTCATAATCTGTTTACAATATTTGAGGATAGATTTCCATTAGATTTTTAACGAATAACGGCATGCCACGTGACATTATCTATAACCTAATCCTTTCTGAATCCTCCATATAATCCATCATCCATCTTCACAAATCTCACATCAATTTTCTCAAGAACTTTATCATTATTCATAGTTTCTGCTTCCTTCTTCACCAAAAGATAGGAATGTGATTGAAAGTAGTTGAGAAAATATGAAATTGTGGTGTAAGGTAGATGATAATGAGAAGGTATTTATATAAAAGTAAAAACAATTTTTTTCGGATTTTTTACAATTTTTTTTAAAATTTTTATTCAACTAATTAATCTCTGCTGTTGGATAAAAAAAAAAAAAAAATTGAATTCCAACACTCCAGATTGTGACACGTGTCACAACGGTAACTTTTCTTAATTTTAAAACTATTTTTTCTTTTATTTATTTATTTATAAAGCAGATTAATATCAACCGTCAATCTCAGATCGAACGGTTGATATTAAATTAGGATTTTTTTTATTAACGTTGCAAATCGGACGATCCATTTTAAAGAGCTGTTGAGATCGAACGGACCGTGGGAAGCCACATGGCTTCCCAACAGTAACTGAGGCAGACCCAGGCCCCTGGGGTCTGAAATCTGTCGGCTGACGCGCCCCCAAGAGCGGGGGAGGTGCAAGCGCCTAACAGAAAAAAAATTTAAAAATGTGACTGACGCCAAGCTAACGTCAGCCCTGCGTTAGGTCCACCTCGGGTTCGCGGGCTAGCGATTCCTCACAGGCCTGTTGCTCGGGCCTGCCCAGTCCCTTAGGCTCTCCACGCTGGAGGGTTTCAACAGGGCTCTCAAGCCCTATTTGGTCCACTGTCCCCTGAGCAATCCACAACGGTGGACTTGCTCTTATGTATACCCAAAAGTATGGGAGGTTACAGGGCTGGTCAATGCAAAGAAGGGTTCCTGGTTCGAACTTTGAACTCTCACGTTGTTGAACCACATGTTGGGGGCAGAAAAAAAAAAAAAAGAAGAAAGAATAATTTGTTGGGTTTAAGTAGAGTGTAAGGTGTTATAATGGGTGTGATCAATAACTGGCTATATAATGTTAAACTTATGATACTTCTGGTCATAAGTTTTCTTAAATAATTGGTCCTGACAATTTATTACTTGGAATTGTATCTTAGTCTTTTTTGTGTTACCTTAATTTATGTGCAAAACATACAACTTTTGTGATCTGAAATGTTTAAGTTCGTCTTGTAAATTGTACTGCCTCTTTATGTCAGCTGAATTGAATTTATATGAAAACCAAGTAGCTGTGTCTTATTCATGTAGTTACACCTGATGCATTCAGTTCTCGTCGCAACATTCCAGCGTATTTTCTAGATAATACTAAGATTAGGGTAAAATATAAAGTAACATATTGACTCATCAATACATAAGCCCTAAATTAACAAGTTTACATCTTTAGCCAAGGCAGCTATCCTAGAATGATAAGTCTGCATGATGGTAAAAATACAACCCGGCTCTTCTAAAGCTATATTGCTGTTGGCTAGTTGGGCTTCAGACTCCTCCACTTCGTGGTTTACTTTCTTGACTTCCTCCATCTTCTTGTATAGCTTGCTCGAGAGAGTCATCTGCTCAGCCTTTAGAGCAGAAAGTTGTTCCTCCAGTTCTTGGATCTCAGCAACTACCACTATTATCCGATCCTCCATGGACGAGCCCTCCTCCACCAGTTGTTGCAGAGTAGTGGAGGTCTGAGTGTGCTTCTCCTTGTAGCACCTCACCCTGTTGGCTTGCCTCTCGGCCTTAAGATGTTGATCCCTTAAGGCCCTTAGATTTTCAAAGAAGGAAAGGAAGGACTCATATTGCACCTTAGTCATCTGGTGGGCTTGGTATAATTTAGTGAGAGCTATCTCAGCATCTTGAAGAGCCTTAAGGCTAAAGAAGGCAGAAAAGTCCCTTTGCATCCATTCTCTGAAGATCCTACGCTGATCTTGAAGATGTTGAGGCTCAGAAGGACGCCTTGTGGATCTCAGCTTCGTTACAATTTGCCTGAACTCTCTGACTAGTTCAGACAAAGAGGTCGTGGCTGAAAGAGAAGCCAAAGGAGGACGCATCACGCTAGGACCATCAAAAGCAAGAGCAGCAGGGGCAGCATGGGTAACATCAGCAAGAATAGCAGGAAAGGATTCTGCAGCTACAACCTTTGGAGGCCGAGGGATTGGAATCCCTAAAATTCCAGAAGCTTGAGGAAGTTGAGGAGACCTGCCCAAGCCCTCACTGGTGGCCTATTAAAACGCAGAGAAGACAAATTAATGGAGCAATCTTGACCTGAATTAGGAAAAAGACAAGATTGCGAGTATGTTTGTACCTGAGAAGGGCCTTGTGCTTTGGGAGGAGGATTTGTTGCTTTAGCTGGTCTAGCTTGGGGCCTCCACTCGGGCTCAGAATCAGAAGATTCTACAACAGAAGATCTTGCCCGACGAAGAGAAGATCTTGCCCGACAAAGAGCCATGGTCTCTGCTTCTGTCTCATATTCACCATTAGAATCCATGTGAAAATCAGTCAGCTAGCTGCTTTTCTAGGTTTTTGGATCTGCCATAGGCATATAAAATATATAGCTTGATCATTTACAGGTTTCTTATAGGCTTGGTCGATCTAGAAAAATCGAGAATGTTCTTTACTTTGTCTAACATCCTAACCTTTATATCTTGCTTAATTTCTGTCTTTGCATTTCTTTAAAACAAGGCATGCACAGAATCTTAGCAAGCTGATGCCTTTCTAACTTTTTTGTAGTTCAATAGAAGTGTATTCAGCTTCATGGGAGTTGACAATTGGATCGATCATTATTTCCAATGTGTACGTATTTCCAATCCTAAGAATGTATGCCCGTTAAATACAGGCTCTGTTTCTAAACTTCCTCCTTAAGACTTTTTTGGTATTACAAGACTCTGGCTGCAAAGGTATATATATGCTCTCAAACGCTAGCTACAAACCCCTCGCTATCCTTAGTAATACATAGATGAAAAGATAGTTGCGGTTTGTTACAACAAATAATCAGTGTGGGTACAAATGGAGTCAACACCACCAAGTGATGCATAGCATAGCGGAGCCAAAGAAATAGCTAATTCTATTTTTAAACTTTCCCCTTGGTTCTAAATTCTCATATAATTATTTGAACAAGATAAAAATATCGTTTTTATTTCACAACACATGGGCAAATACCACTGCAAGAAAAATGAGCAACAGTTACCAAGAATGGTAGTTGTTTGACTGTTCTTGGTGGCGTAAAAATGATGTTATTAATGAAAGATATGTGGCAAAAGCTAAAGAGTACCTAATAGCACACCATAATAGTGACTAATGCCTTCTTCTTTTTTTTTCCGGGTAAAATCCTAAAGTCAATCCAACTCTAGCATTGCTACCATGAGAAGTGACAATGAGGTTGCTTTAATTTAAAAAAAAAAAATTAGAATCAATCAAGGGGGACATAAAGCCTAACCTAGCCATGGTAGCAGCCATAACAAAACAAACCTTCCAATAACTAATATAAGATATAACAAGACCAACGAAAAATAACTTATCTAAAATGATAGTATGGAAACTTTATTAATGGCGATGATAATATGGCAATATGAAATCAAAAAGAGAATCTCACCAAACAAAACTAGTAAAATATACTTTTTTTTACCATTGACTACCTTTTTCTCATTGATAACACATTATTATCCCGACAACATCGACCAATTAGTCTTTATTGGTTCTTTTTGTTTTGGTCAATAACCATATCTGGTTCATGGTTTCATTTTTTTATTTTTTATTTTCTATCACGAAGACAACTTTCATTACAATAAAAACTAGTACAGGGCCCCAAAAGGACCTGGCAAACAACTATAAGAAAAGTAAAAGGCCCAAACAAAATGAGAGCAATAACCCAAAATACAATGGGAGGCCCACACAAGCTTAGGCCTGAAGGCAACATAAAAAATACTATAAAAAACACTAATCTCCAATAGAAAAGACTACATTGCCGCCGCCATCACATCCTCGGAGGAAGCCAAACTCCGAATTGAGAAAGTAGACACTAGATCCAAGTCCCCTTCACGAACCCCTACAAATATGTACAAGCAAATTAACATATGGGAAGAAGGTGAGGCTAAGGGGTATGTAAAATACCCAACACTTGGCCTCAATGGAGATCCAACATGCTAGTTAGGTGAAGGGAAGTGAGAGAGGGAAGTGGATCTGATATCCAATTTATGATCAGAGTCTGCCGATCCAAGCACATGGTGGGATGGGGATGAAGTCTTACAGTTAGAGAGGATGGTGGAAGGGAAATAAAAGACAGAAAGCAGTAAAAGCACACAAAAAAATGCTGAATAAGGGGCAAGAAGCCCAGATAGGTGAGACTCAGCTCAAGGAAAACTGAGATTAAACTCAAGGGAGAACCGAGAATTAAAAAGGAAGGGAGAAAATTGGAAAAGATGAAGTAAGAGGAAAAGGGAAGCAGGGAGGGGGGGGAGCAGAGGAGATGAGGGGAAGGAAAAGAGGGAAAGTGCAAAGGAAAGAGAATCTGAGAAAACTCAAGAGGAAAATGAGAAGAGGGAGGAAATGAAGAAAAGAAGGAAGGGATGGAGGAAATGAGGATGCCTCTTAAGCCAAAGGCTAGGGCCGGCATCGAAGTTACTGGGATTCTTTCACATAGAGAATTTTAGAGACATAAAAAAGAGGAGACATTTTAGAGAGAAGAGAAATTCAATTACGACCCATTTACTTTCACATTTTGGTGGAGCAGTTCTTGGCCTTTATTTGCTCGGTTTTTCATTTTACAATTTAACAAAACTTCTTTCTACATATTTTAATCTTCATTATTTTTTTTTCACACTTAGACTATCTCCAACCCTTGAGTTAAAACTTAAAAATTTTAACCCAAAAAATTTAGGTTTTAACCTAGAAACAGTTTTTCTCCTCAAACCCTTATGGGTTAAATTTTTAGCTGAGATTATTATAGAATGAATTTAGGATAATTTTTTTCTTAAAGTAAATTCAAAATATTTAGACTATCCTAATTAAGTTTTATGAACATTTTAACTGTAACATCCTACATCGCCCAGGGGAATGATCCTTAAATGCATATTCTCATCCCTACCTAGCACGAGGCCTTTTGGGAGCTCACTGGCTTCGGGTTCCGTAGGAACTCCGAAGTTAAGCGAGAAGGGGGCTAGAGCAATCCCATGATGGGCGACCCACTGGGAAGTTGCTCGTGAGTTCCCAAAAACAAAACCGTGAGGGAATGGTAAGCCCAAAGCGGACAATATCGTGCTACGGTGGTGGAGTCGGCCCGGGAAGTGATCCGCCCAGGGCCGGGATGTGACAATTTGGTATCAGAGTCAGTCCCTGGCCAGAAGTGTGCCGACGAAGACGTCGGGCCCCTAAGGGGGGTGGATTGTAACATCCCACATCACCCAGGGGAATGATCCTTAAATGTATATTCTCATCCCTACCTAGCACGAGGCATTTTGGGAGCTCACTGGCTTCGGATTCCATAGGAACTCTGAAGTTAAGCGAGAAGGGGGCTAGAGCAATCCCATGATGGGTGACCCGCTGGGAAGTTGCTCGTGAGTTCCCAAAAACAAAACCGTGAGGGAATGGTAAGCCCAAAGCAAACAATATCATGCTACGGTGGTGGAGTCGGCCCGGGAAGTGATCCGCCCCCGGCCGGGATGTAACATTAACCTAAAAATATTTAGATTTCGATAAATATTGAAAAATCACTAAACCGATATCATGAAACTCGTGAAACACTATGAAAGAATATGAAACACATAAAAAAATTAATTAATTTAGCTGTTGGATTTAAATTTGAACCGTTATTGATGCATGACAGAACCAAGGGTATTGAGGAGAGGGGAATAGACGCTCAACCAGGGGCAACGAAGCTAGCTCACGTTGCTAATCGTGGATTCACTCACACAACCAAGCCAAATACTTGATTGGGGAAGGAGAAATCACTCACTTCAATTGCACAAAGCAAAATGTATTTTAATTCATTCAAGTCTACCATTCAAGGCTTTGTAGTACAATATTTATAAGTGTTTACAAATTAATAGATTTTAAGTTTCCATGACACCCTTACAACTCCTAAAATAATTTAACAAATTCCTAAGTAATTAAAATACGAAACCTTTGTTATTCCAAAGAATATTAATGGTTTCAAATTGTTTTCTCCAAGTCTACCTCCCGCATCATTCTCCACTTCTCGAAAAAAACTCATCCTCGAGTTTAAATTGAATTTCTTTTCCTCGGTCTTTTGGATGTCCAACCAAGATGTTCCACAATACCCAATTTAGCACCAAAATTTTCCTAGTTCCTATACACCATGCACACATTAATCCTTTGTTCTTGAAAATAATCACCTTGGAATAGTGCTTCCAAATCACTTCTTCAAATGAGCCAATATAATTCAAATCATGTTGAAAAGTTCTTCCATCAAAGAGCTCTCCTCCCATATCTTGAGCAATGAAACTGTCCCAAAAAGGATCGTGAATGCTACGGATATTAAGAGCTTGTACTCCATTATATAGTTGTCCATGGAACTCGTCCACCACATCTTCATCGCCTTTGTAATAATCATAAACTGGGGCGGAATCTTACTCGGCAAAGTTATTGACTACATCACTGCTTTCTATATGTTCCCATTTCGTACCAAACTCCATGTTGGAGCGTTTTTCAACCTCAATACATGTACAACAAATCTCACATGAACCATCTGGACAACGATCCAAATTTGGAGGAAGATTGAGATTTGGAAAATCGTCACCTGAAAAATCGAAGATAGCCGTCTCTAGAACCCATCCAACCTCATTTACTGGAGGCAGCAACATGCTTTAGTAAATTGAGGATATTGTTTTGTAGAAATAACTTGAGGAACTGCTTGAAAATTTAGAAACTAGACTGGAAGAGCTTTCAAATGATATATGGCATGAAGGTCAAGAAGTGCTTAACCAGATTGAAAACTGACCCGCAAGAGAATTGATTTTGTTTTCGCGACAACACTGATGCTCTGTGGTGTTTGCCGATATTTGCACACACAAAACTCGGTTTGATGCACGACTTATTGAGTTGAAAACTAGACTTCCACAGCTTTCCAGTGATGTATGACTCTCTAGATAAAAGTCACGGGAACTGAGTTGGTTTTGAGGACGAACACAGATGATGTGTGCAGTGTTACCACCAAGATTTCAAATAAAAATCCAAAAACCCATTCTGATACCACATGATGTAGGACAGAACCAAGGGTATCGAGGAGAAGGGAATAGATAACCTGGGATTCGCTCAACCAGGGTCAACGGAGCTAGCTCACGTCGCTAATTATGGATTTGCTCACACAACCAAGCCAAATGATTGATTGGGGAAAGAGAAATCACTCACTTCAATTGCACAAAGCAAAATATATTTTAATTCATTCAAGTCTGCCATTCAAGGCTTTCTAGAACAATATTTATAAGCGTTTACAAATTAATAAACTTTAAGTTTCCATGACACCATTACAACTCCCAAGGGTTGGAGCAAGTTGGGGTAAGTTTATAACCTAAAATTTGAGGTTTACTCAAATGGTTGGAGATGGTCTTTGGCTTCCACACACCCCACCACCCTCCCCCCCCAAATTTTCGTGGTTTTCAGTGTCTTTTTATTCATACCGTTCCTATTGTTAGGACTTGAGAGTGAGAATCTCACATTAGGAAAGAAACATATCTTACATTTATTTATAAGTAGTTGTGCTACTTTCCACATTACTAATTGGTTTTTTGTAGAACATCAATTTTCTTCATGGTATAAGAGCAGGTTATCCCATGTGTGAGGTTCAATGGATACACGTACTCCACGTCACTCAATTATGAGTATTGTAGAGCAAAAAATAATCAAGAGGCGACACGTATATTTTTGGGCAAAAAGAACAAAATTACCCTTGAGAAGCAGCAGAATTCCTACGCGCGAGCAGTGGACAAACATTCCACAATCAAGTCAAAAGTGCCCAAAATAGGTAACAAATTCAAAGTTATTTCATCCATCCTCATCCTATATTTTTCACAAGGTAATTATTTCATAACTCCAAAATATTCATTCCAAAAATGTGTTAATTGGCCAATTAATGGATGAATTACCTAATTAATCCATTAATTGCCAAATAACTCACATTAAACCACAAAATGCACACAAAAAGCATCCCAAAGGCCAGCCACCTTTTCTCCAAAGGGGACCAGCCATGCCCTATAAATACTAACCATTTTTCTCTAAAAACCTAGGTTCACACTCTTGCAAAATTCCAAAAACTTTCTAAACACTTTTCTCTTTAAATTCTAACTTTGGCATCAGAGGTTCTTCAGCCAAAGCCCATCTTTCAATTCATCGTGGGTGCGTGAGGCTCTGGCCTTGACCCTAAGGTGTTAATTGTTTTGCAGGTGTAATTTTGTCAGGGAAGAAAGAGGAAGAAATTTGCATCCACAAATTGGTGCTTTCATTGAGAGTTGAAGTACACACACTTGTAGAAGACTCTCGCATAAAAGGATTTTTTTTTCTTGTCCATTTGTATATTTTTCTTACTTTCTTATTATTAGAATTTTTTATTTGCAAAGATTCTTTGATAAAACGTAAAAAGAGAAATATAATGGCTAGAAATTTAGAAAATTCCATAAGTGAAAATTCCAATATTCAAGAAATGGGACCACGGTGATCCACGAGGCTAAATGTGATATAAGTATAGCGGCACCATCGTTACGTGGCTCCACCATGGCAACCACCACTTGCAGAGAGGTCCATGGCACCACCATCACGGCCTGAGCCATGCCATCTAAGCAAGCCCAAGTCGTGCCATCCAAGGCCCACGGCACAAAGCCACGGCCCAAGCCATGGCACTCCAAGCCTAACGCGTTGCCCAGCGAAGCTCTAGCCTCGCACCTACATGTGCCATACGCTGAGCAGCCTGCTCTCATGGCCCAACCTTCTCCCGCCGAACAACCTGCTCTCATGGCCCAGCCTAGTCTAGCTGAGTAGTTTGCTTTTGTGGCCCAGCCTGCTATTGCCGAGCAGCTTACTCCCGTGGCCCAACCTGCTCCCGCTGAACAACTTGCTCTCGTGGCTCAACCTGCTCCCGCCGAGCAGCCTACTCCTGTGGCCCAATCTACTCCCGTGACCTTTTAAGCAGCCCAAATCGATCCAAGATTAGTTCAACCATTTCGGCTCCAAATTTTCGGACCAACGATCGAACTGGGAGCATTTTCACCACATTTTTCTGTGGATTTAACATTTCCTAACTCAAATCTCGTGCCCGGAGTCCACCACACTTCCATTGCTCAAGGAGAATCATTTCTTCCAAGCTATTCCAACCCAAATGGAGAACAACACTTGTTTCGACAAGTCATAGAGTTGACGAGCGCCCTTGCACAACAAACGACCTTGGTGAACCAGCCTTTGCAGCGCACCGAGATGCAACGTGCCCCAAACGAGGTGTCCCGAAACAAGTCAAGGGCAAACAAAGAACCCCTCCAACAGCATCCTGGCAAGTAGCCACTCGACCAACCACTCGACCAGCCACGAATCGAGCATTTGGGCAGTGTACACTCCTAGTTGAGCCCCCGAGGTAGCGTATACTCCTGTCTTAGCACGTGGAGAAACGTGCACTCTCGGCTAGGTTCACGGACAAGCATACATTCACGGTTGGGGTCACACTCCAATAGTCAACATGAGCAACCTTCCAAGCGAAGTGTTCATTCGCGGCTAAGCTCGTAAGGAGCATCATCCACCTCACATCGGAGCAGGCAGCACGACGGACGGAGAGAAGCAATCACTCAATTCGGCTTAAGTTCAACTGGCAACCTGCGAAGAACTCATTCGCCTGCTAGGAACGCACCACACGCATCGCATCCACGGCATAGACGAGCTAAACACATGGAAGACCAGCCTAGAACAGCAAGTCATGACTGGGGGCAGCCGAAAGCTTTGCTACCCTAACAAAGGAAAATTCAAGAAGAAGTAGAGAGACTCTTGACCAAGCGATTGTGTGATTTCCAATGCAACGAGGTCACCGACAAGGCACTACGACGGAACAGAACCAACATAAGTAGGTTACCCTTCACGAACGAGATCTAGCAGGCAGAGCCTTCACGCGAGTTCAGCATGCAACATTTCACATCTTTTAAAGGGGATGAAGACCCGGAGATACACTTAAAGCACTACCGAACCGCAATGATCCTCTATCGAAACAACGACGATCTCATGTGTAAGATATTCGCCATCACTATACAAGGGGAGGCACAAGATTGGTTCTACACCTTGCCGCCATAATCTATCTGAAGTTTTGATGAACTTTCTTTGGTTTTTACCAAAGAATATACATCATATTGCTCGATCAAAAAGAAGTCCGACCATTTGTTCAACGTCAAGAAGAACCCAAAAGAGTCGCTTCATGACTATGTGAAGAGGTTCAAAGCAGAGAAAGCAAGGATAGTCGGATACAACAACTCAATAGCTAAAGCAACCTTCCAAAAAGGACTTCTAGCAGACCACCCGCTATTAAAAAAATTGATCATGAAAGAAGATCTAATTGTAGCAGACTCTTTTGCTCTAGCAAAGAAGCATGCACTTTGGGACGAGGCACGCCAATGCACATTCAAGGACTTGAAGAAGTACCCGACATCACCTCTTTACTATCCAAACCGGAAGCAGAGGAGGACTGATTCACATGTTTGACGGTATCTGAAACAGCAATAAGCTCTACTATCATACGAGAAAAGCTGAGGGCCCGACTACCTGTATTCCACTGTTCAAAAGCTCTTCTCGATGCTATCAGAAATTCAAAAGCTCACTTTGGTGATAGTTGTTGCAACCCGAAAGCTTAAGTTTTACCTTCAAATGCACGCAGTCATCCTCATGACGCATTACTCTACCTAATCCAAACGCGCAGCGATAAAGGCATAGACCTTAGCGGATGCAAAGTTTTCTGACGAACGCAACAACTCCGCCCAAAAGACACGCCAAAGGCAGACGAACACTGGAATGACACACTCGGAAGCAAGTTCTGTCATTGTCACCCCAAAAGATTCTACATAAGAGCAACATGTACCGGCAGTTGAGCACTACCTCCTGCTGCGCGTCATACGGCCCTAGCGGACCCTTGTTCCATAATTTAGCTTTAGAATGGTCCAATATCGACAGTTGAGCATCTTTTGCTACGTGTAACATGGCCCCAGCTCCACAACACCCTACCATGCACCAAGATGCTAAGAAGTTAGTACAAAAGTGCAACCGTTCCCAGCGCTACAAGTTGATACCAACACTGCCTGCCAGCGAGTTACACCCGCATACGAGTCATAGGCCATTCATGCAGTGGGCAATGGACCTGGTAGGACTTATGCCACCTGCTACTGGGGGCAGAGGCATGATGATTGTGGCAACCAACTACTTCACCAAATGGGTAGAAGCAGAGCCTAAGATGACCACGACTCAAATGGACATAAAGCACTTCATATGGAGGAACAACATTTGCCGATTTGGCATCCCACAATCCATTGTCACTGACAACGGCCCGCAATTCGTGGGCAAATGTATGGCGAAGTTCTTCCAAAAGTATGGCATTAAGCAGCACATGTCCACGCCGAGATATCCTCAAGGCAATAGGCGAGCCCAAGCATCCAACAAGATGATCCTTGACTGCCTCAAGAAATCCCCTCACCAACAAGAGGCAACACGTAGTTTTTTGGGCAAAAAGAACAAAATTACCCTTGAGGAGCACCAGAATTCCTACGCGCGAGTAATGAACAAACATTCCACAATCAAGTTAAAAGTGCCCAAAATAGGTAACAAATTCAAAGTTATTTCATCCATCCTCATCCTATATTTTCCACAAGGTAATTATTTAATAACCTCCAAAATATTCATTCCAAAAATGTGTTAATTGGCTAATTAATGGATTAATTACCCAATTAATTCATTAATTGCCAAATAACTCACACATTAAACCACAAAATGCACACAAAAAGCATCCCAAATGCCGGCCACCTTTTCTCCAAAGGGGACTGGCCATGCCCTTTAAATTACTACCCATTTTTCTCTAAAAACCTAGGTTCACACTCTTGCAAAATTCCAAAAACTCTTTAAACACTTTTCTCTTTAAATTCTAACTTTGGCATCAGAGGTTCTTTGGCCAAAGCAAACCCCCTCCCACCCCCCCCCCCCCCACCCCAAAATTCATCGTGAGCGCATGAGGCTCTTGGCCTTGACCCTAAGGTGTTAATTGTTTTGTAGGTGCAATTTTGTCCAAGAAGAAGGAGGAAGAAATTTGCATCCACAAGTATGAATCACACATCAGAAAAAGAATAAACCTCAACCTCACATGTTCTTATAAATAGTTAAATTACTCCCCATATTGTCAATTAGTTTTATGCTAAGCTAAATTTTGATTGCACGCCCTTAGTTGGTATTAGGCCGTATCAGTTCCGAATGCAAGCTTCACAAGTATATTCAAGGGCCTTAATCACTATATAAGGTTTCCATTCTAATGTTATTACTTGTGAAATTCTAATAAGGTGGGTAGGTTGTGACAGCCCGTTTCGAAAATTTTAAAACGTACGCGTGAAAAGACGATTTTGCCCCTAGTGTGATTTTTACGTTGTGTGGTTGTTTTGAGTTGGTGTGGCTAGTTGTGGACCACACACACACTTTCCCATATTTTCCCTCACCCTTTCCCCCTATCCCTGCACCTGTCCCGTGCCATTTCCCTTCCCATTTTCATATCTATGTGTACGGACACACCCCAAAACCCTTGTAATTTGCACAGATCGAAGAAACAAAGTACATATCCATGCTCGTGAGGTCCGTAGGAGTCCAACCATACCCATTTCAGGTAAGGTTACCTTCGTTTTCACGTCGAACTCGAGATACCCGATTCTTGGCACTGTTTATGCATACGTAAATTCTTATGTTTTTGGGAATTTTAAGCTTGTAGGAAGCTTGGTGAGGTCCTTAGGAGGCTCGGGGTGGTTCGTTTGAAGGTTTTGGACGTCGGGATCGTGAGTTTCGAGGTTGGCCGGAGTTGGGGGTATTTTCCCGGCGAGATTCCGTGGATTTTAGCACTTGAAAGTGGTATGATTTTGTTCCTCTCATTGTAAGCTTCATTTTGGTACCAATTTTGTGAAATTTGGTTGAAAAACGAAGAAGATATCGCGATTTGAAATTTTCCCGATTTTCCGGCGCCGGCGACGGCGCCGGAGCCTCGCTGGAGAAGACGACGGAATATTCCGTTAGTTTGGACGGAATATTCCTAACGGTGTTAACGGAATCCGTTAAAGTTAACGGAATATTCCTGACGGCGTTAACTGACACCGTTAGCGTGCCAGGCACGTGCCTGCGCGTGGCCGGCGCGTGGGGGCGCGTGCGGCGGTGAAATTTTTTTCTAAAAATATGGTGATGTTCCTGAGGTTGAGTAGATCACGTTGCTGTATTCATACACCCCATTTGAGCATTGTTTGAGAAGTTATTTCATAAGGTTGGTTATGTGCCTTAAAATTAACGTTTTTGTAGTTGTTTCGCATATAGGTGATACCTATCCCGAGGACGAGCGTGGTCACTCGAGGTAAGGGGGTTACAACCCTTCCACATACCAGTGAGTGGGCTTTTGGTTTTCCGTATATACCTATATACTTATACTTTTCCCAGAAATTGATTTAGAACGTCTATTCGTTTATATGCCATGCCTACAGTTTGTCGTTTGTTTATGCATTGTTAATTGTATATATATGTGTATGTTGGTGCTATGGACGCACAGGTAAGTGCCAGGTGAGTTGTGATTTATGTTTACATTCAGTAACGATTTGAGATGCATATAGAGAGCTCATAACCTGCACCCCCAGTGTTAGTGCTCCCGCCCATAGTTGGGCACAGTCCTTCACGTGATGTTCACCTCCCGCACCACACGCTCATCTTGGATCCAAGTTAGGTGCACAGTCCTGTCGTACAGACCACTTTAGGTGGTTCCGACTCGTAGGTGACCCGCGATTATTCGCCCAGCCTTCACGTGATCGTAGCACTTGAGCGTATATATATATATATTACACCCAGGCCTGTCGTACAGACCACTTTAGGTGGTTCCGACTCGTGTGCAGGTCTAGTTAGTGAGATGGAGATTTGAGCTCTAGATTCAGCCGTACAGGTCACGTTAGGTGACTCCGGCTGACAGATTATATGATATTGATGCGATATTACCTGAGCACTTGCATTTTACTTAATGGTCTTGTCATAGCATATTTCTGAGCATAACTTGTTTATATATATATATTCATATTATATTTTCTGGGAAGTATACAGGTTTTACGGCGAGGGGTTAGAACTTATTTATTAAATGGTTTTCGAAAAGCTTTGTTTTTGCCCACTCACGCTTTTGTTTTGCGCCCCTCCAGGTTCTAGTTGGCTAGCACGTTTGGTGGCTTCCCTGAGGATTTTCCTCGGCATATCTGACAGACCACCACCAGTGTAGGACCACCTTCGGGTGTGCTTTTGTTGTGTCGTTTTCTTCCGGACTGCATTAGGCTTTTATGCTCTGAACTTAGGATTCACACTTACGCTTGCACTTGTTCGTCATTACTATGTGTAAAGCTGGTTTTTATTTATTTGTACTACCTTTATTATTATTTTATTAGCTTCCGCACTGTGCACATGGTTACGTCACTTCCACGTGACAGCCAGCATACCCTGATCTCGATCGGGGTGTGTCATGATGTGCTTTTAGGATCCTGAGGTTTTAAATAAAAGAAAATATTTGACTTTAACCTCTCTGTATGGATATGGTTTGATCTTCACACCTGATGTCATGAGCAGGCACACACAAAGTTGGAAGAGGTAGGAAAAAAAAAACAATTCAGATCTTTTCTTTACTGTTGAGTTAGGTTGGAGAACAAGCGCGTGTGGTTTCTAGAGTTGATTTTCTTTCTTTTAAGCCAAACCAACTGCCTTATTTGCTCTCTCTTGCTTAGTTCGAACCGGCTCTCGCCTTTTCACGTTTTGCTCACCGATTGCTCAAGATTCAAACATCTCATATCACACACATGGAATAATGATGGATTTTGTTTCCTCTTTTGAAATTTATCTATGTTAGATTATTGTTTTTCAATTTAAATTTTACTCTTTTCCAACTTAGGGCACTTCACTGAAGAAATGATAGAGATTTTTCTTGAAGTCATTTCGTTGTTTGTTTTTCTTTGGAGGATTGCTGTGATTCGGTTGGTACCATTGAGGTTTGCCCATGTGTCAATGGGCACTGCTCATTTTTGTGAATGTGAAGCAAGCCATTGGTGATGCAATATGTCTAGGCAAGATAGAGATGGTCTTTTAAAGTTAAAGATGGTCCACTTTTTGCAAAATATTTTTTAGCAAAATGGTTAACTGGCTAAAACCCATTAGTGACCTCTTGATCAACTTGCACATATTGCTATCTGGGCACCAAACATCAGTGGCGGATCCAGAAAATAATATTAGGAGGGTCAGTACAAATTTTTTTACCATAAATAGTATGCATATCGCTATTTCATCGAATTTTGGTTGGCCTGAAGTTATTTGGAAAGGCACACATATGTTAATACTTCATTTGCGAGGGTAACTAACATGTTCCAAGGCTGCTCCCATATGAATGCTTAACAAAAAAACACACTTATCTTGAACACACTAACAATGTTTGATATCATTGTATCCCATTAATATATTTGTCCAAAAATGATGATGCTTTGTTATTTACTAAGATCACCATTTATTAACTCTTCTTTTAGACATTTTATCAAACAGTTGGAGGGCAGGTATGAAGCCATCTCTAATATTCAAAGGGCAGTACTCAAGGTATCTATGGACATTCAATGAAGTTCGGAAGGTCAGCACCAAAGGTATTCATAGACGTTCACCAAAGTTCGGGGCTAATAGGTGAAGCTACGTAGAAGAGCTTTTCTATACCCACTGCTTGATGCGGGATTTGGCTTTTCTTGGTAATAAAACGTGAGATCTTGGATTCTATTACAAAGAAAGCAGGTCAAGTTTTAGAGTGCAATTTATCCCTTTTTTTTTTTTTTTTCTTTTTTTGTGTGTGAATTATCCTGGTTTAAACATGAATTATATTATTGATTTTGTAATTTTATTTTATAATGTTTTGTTGTATTTTATATAGGGAGAATTTTAGAGTGAATTACAGGAAGAGCTTCCTAACAACATATATGTTGCTGATGTGAGTCAATTTCAAATTCTCCAATTCTCAGATTTTTTTTTTTCCTTAATTCTGTTGATGTTGAATCTCAAATTTTATTGTTCACTGTGACTTCCCCGTGCAAAAGTAAAATGTTAAAATTAAATATTTTATTTTTAAAAGAAATTGTGATCCGACATATTTTACATTTTGGCTAGAATTCTAAAAAGTGGTAACATGAGTTAGGGTCATAGTAAATACGATGTGTGCATGTTTAACTCCCCTTTTTTTTTTTTTCGCACCCGTTCCTCCTGTTATGTATGCCCAAAAGTATGGGAGGTTACAGGGCTGGTCAATGCGGAGAAGGGTTCCTGGTTCGAACTTTGAACTCTCTCGTTGTTGAACCACATGCTGGGGGCAAAAAAAAAAAAAGAATAATTTGTTGGGTGTAAGTAGAGTATAAGGTGTTATAATGGGTGTGAACAATAACTAGATCTATAATGTTAAACTTCTGATACTTCTGGTCATAAGTTTTCTTAAATAATTGGTCCTGACAATTTATTACTTGGAATTGTACCTTTGTTTTTTTTGTGTTACCTTAATTTATGTACAAAACATACAACTTTTGTGATCTGAAAAGTTTAAGTTCGTCTTGTAAATTGTACTGCCTCTTTATGCCAACTGAATTGAATTTAGATGAAAACCAAGTAGTTGTGTCATATTCATGCAGTTACACCTGATGCATTCAGTTCCCGTCGCAACATTCCGACGTATTTTCTAGATAATACTAAGATTATGGTAAAATATAAAGTAACATATCGACTCATCAATACATAAGCCCTAAATTAACAAGTTTACATCTTTAGCCAAAGCAGCTATCCTAGAATGATAAGTCTGCATGATGGTAAAAATACGACCCGGCTCTTCTAAAGCTATATTGCTGTTGGCTAGTTGGGCTTCAGACTCCTCCACTTCGTGGTTTACTTTCTTGACTTCCTCCATCTTCTTGTATAGCTTGCTCGAGAGAGTCATCTGCTCAGCTTTCAAAGCAGAAAGTTGTTCCTCCAGTTTTTGGATCTCAGCAACTACCACTATTATCCGATCCTCCATGGACGAGCCCTCCTCCACCAGCTGTTGCAGAGTAGTGGAGGTCTGAGTGTGCTTCTCCTTGTAGCACCTCACCCTGTTGGCTTGCCTCTCGGCCTTAAGATGTTGATCCCTCAAGGCCGTTAGATTTTCAAAGAAGGAAAGGAAGGACTCATATTGCACCTTAGTCATTTGGTGGGCTTGGTATAATTTAGTGAGAGCTATCTCAGCATCTTGAAGAGCCTTAAGGCTAAAGAAGGCAGAAAAGTCCCTCTGCATCCATTCTCTGAAGATCCTGCGCTGATCTTGAAGATGTTGAGGCTCAGAATGGCGCCTTGTGGATCTCAGCTTCGTTACAATTTGCCCAAACTCTTTAACTAGTTCAGGCAAAGGGGTCGTGGCTGAAAGAGAAGCCAAAGGAGAAGGCATCACACCAGGACCATCAAAAGCAGGAGTAGCAGGGGTAGCATGGGCAACATCAGCATGAATAACAGGAAAGGATTCAGCAGCTGCAACCTTTAGAGGCCAAGGGATTGGAATCCCTATAACTCCAGAAGCTTGAGGAAGTCGAGGAGACCTGCCCAAGCCCTCACTGGTGGCCTATTAAAACGCAGAGAAGACAAATTAATGGAGCAATCTTGACCTGAATTAGGAAAAAGACAAGATTGCGAGTATGTTTGTACCTGAGAAGGGCCTTGTGCTTTGGGAGGAGGATATGTTGCTGCAGCTGGTCTAGCTTGGGGCCTTCCCTCGGGCTCAGAATCAGAAGATTCTAATTCTTGAAAAGAAGATCTGGCCCGATGAAGAGCCATGGTCTCTGCTTCTGTCTCATATTCACCATTAGAATCCATGTGAAAATCAGTCAGCTAGCTGCTTTTCTAGGTGTTTGGATCTGTCATAGGCATATAAAATATATAGCTTGATCATTTACAGGTTTCTTGTAGGCTTGGTCGATCTACAAAAATCGAGAATGTTCTTTAGTTTGTCTAACATCCTAACCTTTATATCTTGCTTAATTTCTGTCTTTGCATTTCTTTAAAACAAGGCAAGCACAGAATCTTAGCTAGCTGATGCCTTTCTAACTTTTTTTTTTGTTAGATTTTTTAAATAATTCAAATTACAAATCATTTTACCTCCTAAAAATTATCGTTGTTAATAGCTATATAGCCGTTTCTTGTATTTGTCTATCTTTTGTTTGTTTTAATTTGCAATATATACGGGGGATTGTAGGAAACATGTTATGCAAATTAAAATATTTTTATCCCACAATAATTAGGATTATTAAATTGGTTATTTGCAAACCGTTAAATGGGTTTAATTTACATTATTTTCAGTTTTGGTTGGTTACCATATCAATCTTATTATTGCTGCCTTTTTATGCTTTTACTCTTGATTTATGATAAGAAATTTATCGTTCCGTTTTGTTTTGAGCAATTAAGTTACCTAATTTTTAATATATATTACTAGCTATATAATTATAATATTTAGTTTTACGAAAATATGTTACAAAGGAATGACATATATAGCGCGGGCATTTTATGGTACATAGTAGTTTTCCAAAATTTCATATGACCTTTCCTTAATTCCTTGAAGTGTTGATCATTTACAGGTTTCTTGTAGGCTTGGTCGATCTACAAAAATCGAGAATGTTCTTTACTTTGTCTAACATCCTAACCTTTATATCTTGCTTAATTTCTGTCTTTGCATTTCTTTAAAAAAAGGCATGCACAGAATCTTAGCTAGCTGATGCCTTTCTAACTTTTTTGTAGTTCAATAGAAGTGTGTTCAGCTTCAAGGGAGTTGACAATTGGATTGATCATTATTTCCAATGAGTACGTATTTGCAATCCTAAGAATGTATGTCCGTTAAATACAGGCTCTGTTTCTAAACTTCCTCCTTAAGACTTTTTTGGTATTACAAGACTCTGGCTGCAAAGGTATATGCTCTCAAACGCTAGCTACAAACCCCTTGCTCTCCTTGGTAATACATAGATGAAACGATAGTTGCGGTTTGATACAACAAATAATCAGTGTGGGTACAAATGGAGTCAACACCACCAAGTGATGCATAGCATAGTGGAGCCAAAGAAATAGCTAATTCTATTTTTAAACTTTCCCCTTGGTTCTAAATTCTCATAAAATTATTTGAACAAGATAAAAATATTGTTTTTATTTCACAACAAATGGGCAAATACCACTACAAGAAAAATGAGCAACAGTTACCAAGATTAGTAGTTGTTTGATTGTTTTTGGTGGCGTAAAAATGATGTTATTAATGAAAGATATATGGCAAAAGCTAAAAAGTACCTAATAGCACACCATAATAGTGACTAATGCTTTTTTTTTTTTCCGGTAAAATCCGAAAGTCAATCCAACTCTAGCATTGTTATCATAAGAAGTGACAATGAGGTTGCTTTATTTATAAAAAAAATTTACAATCAGTCAATGAGGACATAAAGCCTAACCTGGCCATGGTAGCAACCATAACAAAACAAACCCTCCAATAACTAATATAAGATATAATAAGACCAACAAAAAATAATTTATCTAAAATGATAGTATGGAAACCTTACATAATCACAATGATAATATGACAATATGAAATCAAAAGGAGAATCTCACCAAACAAGACCAGTAAAATATACTTTTTTTACCATTGACTACCTTTTTCTTGTAGGTTACACATTATTATCCCGACAACATCAGCCAAAACCAATTAGTCTTTATTGGTTCTTTTTGTTTTGGTTAATACCCATATCTAGTTCATGGTTTCATTTATTTTTATTTTATTTTTATCACGAAGACAATTTTTATTACAATAAAAACTAGTACAAGGCCCAAAAAAGATGGGGCAAACAACTACAGGAAAAGTAAAAGGCCCAAACAAAATGATAGTAGCAACCCAAGATATAATGGGAGGCCCACACAAGTTTAGGTTTGAAGGCAACAGAAAATAGACAATAAAAAAACACTAATCTCCTGCAGCAAAGACCACATTGCTGCCGCCGTCACATCCTCGGAGGAAGCCAAACTCTAAACTGAGAAAGTAGACACCAGATCCAAGTCCCCTTCACAAACCCCTGCAAATATAGACAAACAAAGTAACATATGGGAAGAAGGTGAGGCTAAGGGGTATGTAAAATACCCAACACTTGGCCTCGATGGAGATCCAACATACTGGTTGGGGGAAGGGAAGGGGGAGAGAGGGAAGTGGATCTAATATCCAATTTCTGATTAGAGCCCGCCGATCCAAACACATGGTGGGATGGGGATGAAGTATCACAACTAGGGAGGAGGAAGGAAGGGAAATAAAAGACAGAAACTATAAAAGTAAGCGAAAAAACGCTGAATAAGAGGCAAGAAGCCCGGATGGTTGAGACTCGGCTCAAGTGAGATTATTGTTTCACATTTTGGTGGAGCAGTTCTTTGCCTCTATTTGCTTAGTTTTTCGTTTTACCATTTAACAAAACTTCTTTCTACATATTTTAATCTTCATTATTTATTTTTCAACTTAGACCACATCTCCAACTCTTGAGTTAAAACTTAAAAATTTTAACCCAAAAAATTGAGGTATTAACCCTGAAACAATTTTCTCATCCAACCCTTCTGGGTTGAATTTTTAGCCGGTGATTATTAAAGAATCAATTTAGGATAATTTTTTTTCTTAAAGTAAATTTAAAAATAAAAAAAAAAGAAATTTGTACACTATCCTAATTAAATTTTATGAACATTTTAATGTAAAAATATTTAGATTCCAATAAATATTGAAAAATCACTAAACCGATACCATGAGTCTCGTGAAACTCTATGGAAGAATATGAAACACATAAAATAAAAAAAATAATCACTTTAGCAGTTGGATTTAAATTTGGACCATTATATCTTTCTTTTTTTTACTGTTGGATTTGATCATATTAGATCCTAACTGTTGAATTCAATGAATTTATAAATATTAAACTAAAAAAAATACACATATAATGGTGGGCTACCCCCACTAACCGGGGGAAATTCTAGGCTAAATTTGCCTCATAAAAGAGTTTTGGGTTAAAACTCATATTTGCCCCAAGGGTTGGAGTAAGTTGGGGTCAGTTTATAACCTAAAATTTGAGTTTTACTTCAAGAATTGGAGATGGTCTTAGGCTTCACTATTTCGCCCCGACAATGACTACCTTAAGTACCACTCTTGATTTATCTTTTTAATTCATATACATTAACATTGTGCGTGGTTTATGTACTTGGTTAATACTTTTTTCAGTTAATTAATATGGTGTTATAAAATATAATTAATTAAAATTTTCGACTGTACTTGCTATAAAGGCATTCTGGGAGCCTGTTCTGCTTTGTAACCTTTATTATATATTGAAATTGAATAATTACAAATTAAGATACAATTGAAACAGAAAAACTAAAGAGACCAAGTAAATTAAGTGAAATGACCAGGTAATAGAAATGTAATATGGTCTGAAAATTAAAAATGTTTTGCTAAAATTGTTGATCAATTTTGAACTGTAAGAGTAGCTAGCTAGCTGACTTTGGATATCTACATACTACATAAACTCCCAGAGCCATGACCAGAACAACCACCACCACCACCACCATCACAGCCGTCTTCTTGCTCAGCCTTGGCTTCAAAACTTTGCTTCTTAAACCAACTACGTAGTCATTAACTGACGCCCACGTAGCATTCACTCCGCCGTGCTGAGCTTCTTTTGGAATGGTTATGGAAAGAATTCCACGGGAAAACTTAGCGCGGATACCGTTCGTAGCACAATGTTTAGAAATTTTGATCTCTTTACAGAAGCGGCTGGGTATAGCAGATGTAGTTTCTCCAACCCTAGGTTGCTTTCCGCTAATGGTTAGGATGCCCCAATTGTTGATTTGAACTCTAATATCTTGTCTTTTGAAACCTACATGCACGCATCAACAAGTAGAACAACGAGTACGGAAGAGAAGATGAAACGTAAGTCGGTCTTTTGCCAAACTTATGCTGTTAGGCAATTGTCTCATGTACAAGAGAATATATTTAGACAGTAAATCTAGATTACACATTTAGCAAAAATTCTAAAGAACAACAATGTATAGCATACATTACTAGCTAGAGAGATGTGCGCTAAGAAATACATCACTTCACTGAAGAAATGATAGAGATTTTTCTTGAAGTCATTTCATTGTTTGTTTTTCTTTAGAGGATTGTTGTGATTCGGTTGGTACCGTTGAGGTTTGCCCATGTGTCAATGGGCACTGCTCATTTTTGTGAATGTGAAGCAAGCCATTGGTGATGCAATATGTCTAGGCAAGATAGAGATGGTCCTTTAAAGTTAAAGATGGTCCACTTTTTGCAAAATATTTTTTAGCAAAATGGTTAACTGGCTAAAACCCATTAGTGAACTCTTGATCAACTTGCACAGATTGCTATTTGGGCACCAAACATCAGTGGCGGATCCAGAAAATAATATTAGGGGGTCAGTACAAATTTTTTTACCAGAAATAGTATGCATCTCGCTATTTCATCGAGCTTTGGTTGGCCTGAAATCATTTGGAAAGGCACACATATGTTAATACTTCATTTGCGAGGGTAACTAACATGTTCCAAGGCTGCTCCCATATGAATGCTTAATAAAAAAACACACTTATCTTGAACACACTAACAATGTTTGATATCATTGTATCCCATTAATATGTTTATCCAAAAATGATGATGCTTTGTTATTTACTAAGATCACCATTTATTAACTCTTCTTTTAGACATTTTATCAAACAGTTGGAAGGGCAGGTATGAAGCGATCTCTAATCTTCAAAGGGTAATACTCAAGGTATCTATGGACATTCACCGAAGTTTGGAAAGTCAGCACCAAAGGTATTCATAGACGTTCACCGAAGTTCGGGGCTAATAGGTGAAGCTACGTAGAAGAGCTTTTCTATACCCACTGCTTGATGCGGGATTTGGCTTTTCTTGGTAATAAAACGTGAGATCTTGGATTCTATTACAAAGAAAGCAGGTCAAGTTTTAGAGTGCAATTTACCACCCCCCCTTCTTTTCTTTTTTTTTTTGTGTGAATTATCCTGGTTTAAAAATGAATTATATTATTGATTTTGTAATTTTATTTTATAATGTTTTGTTGTATTTTATATAGGGAGGATTTCAGAGTGAATTACAGGAAGAGCTTCCTAACAACATATATGTTGCTGATGTGAGTCAATTTCAAATTCTCCAATTCTCAGATTTTTATTTTTTTTCTTAATTCTGTTGATGTTGAATCTCAAATTTTATTGTTCACTGTGACTTCCCCGTGCAAAAGTAAAATGTTAAAATTAAATATTTTATTTTTAAAAGAAATTATGATTCGACATATTTTACATTTTGGCTAGAATTCTAAAAAGTGGTAACATGAGTTAGGGTCATAGTGAATACGATGTGTGCATGTTTAACTCCCTTTTTTTTTTCGCACCCGGTCCTATTATGTATGCCCAAAAGTATGGGAAGTTACAGGGCTGGTCAATGCGGAGAAGGGTTCCTGGTTCGAACTTTGAACTCTCCCGTTGTTGAACCACATGTTGGGGGCCAAAAAAAAAAAAAAAAAAAAAAGAGAATAATTTGTTGGGTGTAAGTAGAGTTTAAGGTGTTATAATGGGTGTGAACAATAACTAGATCTATAATGTTAAACTTATGATACTTCTGGTCATAAGTTTTCTTAAATAATTGGTCCTGACAATTTATTACTTGGAATTGTACCTTTGTTTTTTTTGTGTTACCTTAATTTATGTGCAAAACATACAACTTTTGTGATCTGAAATGTTTAAGTTCGTCTTGTAAATTGTACTGCCTCTTTATGTTAGCTGAATTGAATTTATATGAAAACCAAGTAGCTGTGTCTTATTCATGCAGTTACACATGATGCATTCAGTTCCCGTCGCAACATTCCGGCGTATTTTCTAGATGATACTAAGATTATGGTAAAATATAAAGTAACATATCGACTCATCAGTACATAAGCCCTAAATTAACAAGTTTACATCTTTAGCCAAGGCAGCTATCCTAGAATGATAAGTCTGCATGATGGTAAAAATACGATCCGGCTCTTCTAAAGCTATATTGTTGTTGGCTAGTTGGGCTTCAGACTCCTCCACTTCGTGGTTTACTTTCTTGACTTCCTCCATCTTCTTGTATAGCTTGCTCGAGAGAGTCATCTGCTCAGCTTTCAGAGCAGAAAGTTGTTCCTCCAGTTTTTGGATCTCAGCAACTACCACTATTATCCGATCCTCCATGGACGAGCCCTCCTCCACCAGCTGTTGCAGAGTAGTGGAGGTCCGAGTATGCTTCTCCTTGTAGCACCTCACCCTGTTGGCTTGCCTCTCGGCCTTAAGATGTTGATCCCTCAAGGCCCTTAGATTTTCAAAGAAGGAAAGGAAGGACTCATATTGCACCTTAGTCATTTGGTGGGCTTGGTATAATTTAGTGAGAGCTATCTCAGCATCTTGAAGAGCCTTAAGGCTAAAGAAGGCAGAAAAGTCCCTCTGCATCCATTCTCTGAAGATCTTGCGCTGATCTTGAAGATGTTGAGGCTCAGAATGGCGCCTTGTGGATCTCAGCTTCGTTACAATTTGCCCAAACTCTCTAACTAGTTCAGGCAAAGAGGCCGTGGCTGAAAGAGAAGCCGAAGGAGAAGGCATCACGCCAGGACCATCAAAAGCAGGAGCAGCAGGGGCAGCTTGGGCAACATCAGCAGGAATAACAGGAAAGGATTCAGCAACTGCAACCTTTTGAGGCCAAGGGATTGGAATCCCTAAAGCTCCAGAAGCTTGAGGAAGTCGAGGAGACCTGCCCAAGCCATCACTGGTGGCCTATTAAAACGCAGAGAAGACAAATTATTGGAGCAATCTTGACCCGAATTAAGAAAAAGACAAGATTGCGAATATGTTTGTACCTGAGAAAGGCCTTGTGCTTTGGGAGGATGATATGTTGCTGCAGCTGGTCTAGCTTGGGGCCTCCTCTCGGGCTTAGAATCAGAAGATTCTAATTCTTCAAAAGAAGATCTTGCCCGACGAAACGCCATGGTCTCTGCTTCTGTCTCATATTCACTATTAGAATCCATGTGAAAATCAGTCAGCTAGCTGCTTTTCTAGGTGTTCGGATCTGTCATAGGCATATAAAATATATAGCTTGATCATTTACAGGTTTCTTGTAGGCTTGGTCGATCTACAGAAATCGAGAATGTTCTTTAGTTTGTCTAACATCCTAACCTTTATATCTTGCTCAGTTTCTGTCTTTGCATTTCTTTAAAACAAGGCATGCACAGAATCTTAGCTAGCTGATGCCTTTCTAACTTTTTTTTTGTTAGATTTTTTAAATAATTCAAATTACAAATCATTTTACCTCCTAAAAATTATGGTTGTTAATAGCTATATAGCCGTTTCTTGTATTTGTCTATCTTTTTTTTTTGGAAGGATGTATTTGTCTATCTTTTGTTTGCTTTTAATTTGCAATATATGTGGGGGATTGTAGGAAACATGTTTTGCAAATTAAAATATTTTTATCCCACAATAATTAGGATTATTAAATTGGTTATTTGCAAACTGTTAAATGGGTTTAATTTACATTATTTTCAGTTTTGGTTGGTTACCATATCAATCTTATTATTGCTACCTTTTTCTGCTTTTACTCTTGATTTATGATAAGAAATTTATCGTTCCGTTTTGTTTTGAACAATTAAGTTACCTAATTTTTAATATATATTAATAGCCATATAATTATAATATTTAGTTTTATGAAAATATGTTACAAAGGAATGATATATATATAGCGCGGGCATTTTAATGTACAGAGTAGTTTTTCAAAATTTCATATGACCTTTCCTTATTCCTTGAAGTGTTGATCATTTACAGGTTTCTTGTAGGTTTGGTCGATCTACAAAAATCGAGAATGTTCTTTACTTTGTCTAACATCCTAACCTTTATATCTTGCTTAATTTCTGTCTTTGCATTTCTTTAAAAAAAGGCATGCACAGAATCTTAGCTAGCTGATGCCTTTCTAACTTTTTTGTAGTTCAATAGAAGTGTATTCAGCTTCAAGGGAGTTGACAATTGGATCGATCATTATTTCCAATGTGTACGTATTTGCAATCCTAAGAATGTATGTTCGTTAAATACAGGCTCTGTTTCTAAACTTCCTCCTTAAGACTTTTTTTGGTATAACAACTCTGGCTGCAAAGGTATATGCTCTCAAACGCTAGCTACAAGCCCCTTGCTCTCCTTGGTAATACATAGATGAAACGATAGTTGCGGTTTGTTACAACAAATAATCAGTGTGGGTACAAATGGAGTCAACACCACCAAGTGATGCATAGCATAGTGGAGCCAAAGAAATAGCTAATTCTATTTTTATACTTTCCCCTTGGTTCTAAATTCTCATAAAATTATTTGAACAAGATAAAAATATTGTTTTTATTTCACAACAAAGGGGCAAATACCACTACAAGAAAAATGAGCAACAGTTACCAAGATTAGTAGTTGTTTGATTGTTTTTGGTGGCGTAAAAATGATGTTATTAATGAAAGATATATGGCAAAAGCTAAAAAGTACCTAATAGCACACCATAATAGTGACTAATGCATTTTTTTTCCGGGTAAAATCCTAAAGTCAATTTAACTCTAGCATTGCTATCATAAGAAGTGACAATGAAGTTGCTTTATTTATAAAAAAAAAATTACAATCAGTCAAGAAGGACATAAAGCCTAACATGACCATGGTAGCAACCATAACAAAACAAACCCTTGAATAACTAATATAAGATATAATAAGACCAACAAAAAATAATTTATCTAAAATGATAGTATGGAAACCTTACATAATCACGATGATAATATGAAATCAAAAGGAGAATCTCACCAAACAAGACCAGTGAAATATACTTTTTTTACCATTGACTACCTTACTTTTTTTACCATTGACTACCTTTTTCTCGTTGGTAACACATTATTATCCCGACAACATTAACCAAAACCAATTAGTCTTTATTGGTTCTTTTTGTTTTGGTTAATACCCATATCTGGTTCATGGTTTCATTTATTTTTATTTTATTTTTATCACGAAGACAATTTTCATTACAATAAAAACTAGTACAGGGCCCAAAAAAGACTGGGCAAATAACTACATGAAAAGTAAAAGGCCCAAACAATATGATAACAGCAACCCAAGATATAATGGGAGGCCCACACAAGTTTAGGCCTGAAGGCAACAGAAAACAGACAATAAAAAAACACTAATCTCCTGCAGCAAAGACCACATTGTCGCCACAGTCACATCCTCGGAGGAAGCCAAACTCCGAACTGAGAAAGTAGACACTAGATCCAAGTCCCCTTCATAAACCCCTGCAAATATATATAAACAAAGTAACATATGGGAAGAAGGTGAGGCTAAGGGGTATGTAAAATACCCAACACTTGGCCTCAATGGAGATCCAACATACTGGTTGGGGGAAGGGAAGTGAGAGAGAGGGAAGTGGATCTAATATCCAATTTTTTATTAGAGCCCGCCGATCCAAACACATGGTGGGATGGGGATGAAGTATCACAACTAGAGAGGAGGAAGGAAATGAAATAAAAGACATAAAGCTATAAAAGCAGGCGAAAAAACGCTGAATAAGAGGCAAGAAGCCCGGATAGTTAAGACTTGGCTCAAGTGAGATTATTCTTTCACATTTTGGTGGAGCAGTGCTTTGCCTCTATTTGCTTAGTTTTTCGTTTTACCATTTAACAAAACTTCTTTCTACATATTTTAATCTTCATTATTTATATTTCACACTTAGACCACATCTTCAACTCTTGAGTTAAAACTTAAAAATTTTAACCCAAAAAACTGAGGTATTAACCCTGAAACAATTTTCTCATCCAACCCTTCTGGGTTGAATTTTTAACCCGAGATTATTAAAGAATCAATTTAGGATAATTTTTTTTTTCTTAAAGTAAATTAAAAAAAAAAAAGAAATTTGTACACTATCCTAATTAAATTTTATGAACATTTTAATGTAAAAATATTTAGATTTCAATAAATATTGAAAAATCACTAAACCGATACCATGAGACTCGTGAAACTCTATGGAAGAATATGAAACACATAAAAAAAAATTTTAATCACTTCAGCCGTTGGATTTAAATTTGGACCGTTATATCTTTCTTTTTTTTACCGTTGGATTTGATCATATTAGATCTTAGCTGTTGAATTCAATGAATTTATAAATATTAAACTAAAAAAAATACACATATAATGGTGGGCTACCCCCACTAACCAGAGGAAATTCTAGGCTAAATTTGCCTCACAAAAGAGTTTTGGGTTAAAACTCATATTTGCCCCAAGGGTTGGAGCAAGTTGGGGTAAGTTTATAACCTAAAATTTGAGTTTTCCTTTAAGGGTTGGAGGTGGTCTTGGGCCTCACTATTTCGCCCCGACAATGACTACCTTAAGTGCCACTCTTGATTTATCTCTTTAATTCATATACATTAACATTGTGCGTGGTTTATGTATTTGGTTAATACTTTATTCAGTTAATTAATATGGTGTTATAAAATATAATTAATTAAAATTTTCAACTGTACTTGCTATAAAGGCATTCTGGGAGCTTGTTCTGCTTTGTAACCTTTATTATATATTGAAATTGAATAATTACAAATTAAGATACAATTGAAACAGAAAAACTAAAGAGACCAAGTAAATTAAGTGAAATGACCAGGTAATAGAAATGTAATATGGTCTGAAAATTAAAAATGTTTTGCTAAAATTGTTGATCAATTTTGAACTGTAAGAGTAGCTAACTAGCTGACTTTGGATATCTACATACTACATAAACTCCCAGAGCCATGACCAGAACAACCACCACCACCATCACAGCCGTCTTCTTGCTCAGCCTTGGCTTCAAAACTTTGCTTCTTAAACCAACTACGTAGTCATTAACTGACGCCCACGCAGCATTCACTCCGCCGTGCTGAGCTTCTTTTGGAATGGTTATGGAAAGAATTCCACGGGAAAACTTAGCGCGGATACCGTTCGCAGTACAATGTTTAGAAATTTTGATCTCTTTACAGAAGCGGCTGGGTATAGCAGATGTAGTTTCTTCAACCCTAGGTTGCTTTCCGCTAATGGTTAGGATGCCCCAATTGTTGATTTGAACTCTAATATCTTGTCTTTTGAAACCTACATGCATGCATCAACAAGTAGAACAACGAGTACGGAAGAGAAGATGAAACGTAAGTCGATCTTTTGCCAAACTTATGCTGTTAGGCAATTGTCTCTTGTACAAGAGAATATATTTAGACAGTAAATCTAGATTACACATTTAGCAAAAATTCTAAAGAACAACAATGTATAGCATACATTACTAGCTAGAGAGATGTGCGCTAAGAAATATTTCAGAAAATTTAACAAGTGAATCCGAGTCACTTAAAAGATAATATATACTATACATTGATGTATGATAGAATGACTCGATATTTAGTCATAATCTATTTGATCTAGTAGTACCTGGTAGATGAACTTCAAGAATGTCATATCCTTCCTCCTTGTTCCATTGGCAAAACGGTTCGAAATCCTGATATCTCGTCTCATCCTTCGCCACGGGTTTGGTTTCCATCGTAGAGCAGATGCTTAATTACTTGTTTTTTCTCTTTTCGGTGATTAGTTTCAACACAATGTAATAAGAACATATGAAGGACTCTCTTTCTCTTATTTTTATACATGATGTAAGGGTTGGTGACAAGCTAGCCTAAAAGGTCTCTTCTGGGTTTCCTTCCTAAAGAGAATGATTCGATCTCTTGATTTTTTTTTTTTTTTGTTTCCTTTTCCCAAGTTGAAGTTTTCTTGTTCCTGGATTGAGGTAATAATTTCTTTAACCTGAAGATATTGAGAGATTTTTCAATATGACCGGTATACGGGTGGTACATCACGTGTTACTATATAAATGGTGAGATATGTGTTAAAAATTAATAACATAAAAAATAAAATTTCCCACCACTTACATAAAAACATATGGTGTACCATTCATATTCCTATCACAATAAAAAATTTCTCTAGGATATCAAGCATGTGCTAATACTTCCAGAGCACATCATCAGCTATAGGCTTTATATATAGAGAACTGTGGTAAGGGTTCTTTAGATATCTGCTAGCTGTCGATCACAACTGTATGAACTTTTGGCAACAGGGAAGCAAAGCGTCTAATTGCCATCAACAATCTTCGTTGTATAGTCGTTCATTTTCTCGTCACCATTTAAGAATATAATCAAATTAGAGATCATTAAGTCATTATCAAGTAAATGAACGGTTCTTAATGATTAAGTTAATTTTTTGCAGAAGATACTCCTTAAATTATGATTTAAGAAATTAACTATTTGTGATGTGTGCGATGAAAATTCACTACACAATTGGAACGAGGAAAGGGAGCTAATTAACTTTTTTTTTTTTTAAGGTAAAAAGAGGAAATGATCAGTGGTTCTTTCACGAAATTAAACTCGTTAAAATTATAATCATGATTATCGTAGCGAAATAATTAGATGGACTATACATGCATTGTACAACCAACTTCATTGCATTTTCACCAACAAAGTTTACATCCAAACAAATTGATGAAAATACTCAACCAACGTCCACCCCAAGTGATACCATCCATTCCCTTGGTAACCACCAACTAGTGAGTTAATACTTACAATCCAAATAACATCTGCCAGCAACGAAACATCACTAAAACGAGAACCTGCCAACCTCTTCGTCTTCATCTTCATCTATACCTTCCTCATCTTCAGAAAAAACCTCATCTTCCTCTTCGACTTCATCTTCTTCATCCTCATCCATCATGGCATTACCCCTCTCATCTTTGTCCTTCAAACCAGTGCTCAAGACCACAGTTTCTCCCCTGGATTTCTCCACATCCTTCCTCAACTTCTCCATGTTCTCCTTTCTGTGTTCATCCTCTAATCGTTGCTTCTCTGCCCGTCTCTTGTCCAGATCAGCCCTACACAAACAATAAGAAGTGGCTAATTATGAAAACTAAATCAAATATATACATAATTTTGACCAACATCATAAACATATTCCCACTGTGGCATTGTAGCATAAAGTGAAGGTAGGTTCGTGAAGTTCATGCATTACTTATAGGTTTCCATGTACTCGTCAGCACTTGCTTCAATGGCGTTAAAGAAATCCTTCATTCCAGCACCAGTAACCGCAGACACTCCAACAGACCGCAAGTTCTTATAGAATTCATCCAACACAAGGGAGAGGCTCTGAGCCAAATTTGAAGAGTATGAACTATCTGCACTCACTGCTGCTTGAAATGTCTCAAAATCCTCCATCCACTGCATGAACACAGCAGTTTTCAGAACTAGAACTACAATTCTTCAATATAAATTTTCAATTATTTCCATCAAGCTACTAAAATCGGGGGCATATTCAAATGGTATTCCAACACTTGAATCATAATAAGGTTGAACAGAGCTATTCTACTAGAAAAAATGGCATAATATAATACCGGTGATTGTTTTATGCTCTGCTCCCTGTCACTACTGAGTTTTGCATGACAGACTGCCCCCTAAAAGTATTGTTCCACAATCTATACATTCGTTTAATATTTAAACTCGAATAACTATAAACCACCCGAGTTTGTGACAGATTCTACCACTAGGGCTGAGCAATATATTCCTGAAACCATCTACTGCTTATATAGTGGGCAACTGGCTTAATTTATGGTTTACCCTAATAGCTTGCAGACCCACCATATACAAGCACTTAAACGATGTGAGTATGTCATTAAAGTGCTTATGTATATGTCTAATCAGTCTATGTCTGCATGCTATCTCCTGCCTGCATTCCCACACAACTACAACTGTAAAACATACCTCCAAAGCAAATTGATGTTGAGCAATGTCAATTTTGTTGAATGCCAACACAAGGGGCAGCCTTGTCTTGTAAAGAATACTACAAGCATACAGCATATTGCTCATAAAAGTGACTGGGCTAGCTGAACGAGGCGTATCTACCACATAAGCGATTACAGTGGGAAACGTTGAAGCAAATGCTTCTGTGATGATAGCACCAGAAGCAGACCAAGTGAATATCTCAATCTGACCAGGAGTATCCACAAGAACATAATCAAGCTGATCCGCTCGCTTCTCAATGACTGAGACAACCTGAAATTGAAGATCATGATGACAATTTCATTCTTAATAAATGAGAAAAAAGAATGAAGCAAATAAGACAAAGCATGAGATACAAGAACCACTTAAGAGCTTAGACATATGGATCCAACCAAAATGGCCATGTATTTGGAAACAAATTGAACAAGTAGAACCAGTACTCAGCCCAACGATGCAATACATTATACAAAGTTACTGAATGAAATCACCAAAATTACAATCTGATGTACTATGCATGTGATACAAAACTCTTCCAAATGCCTATGAAGATGGGTTGATAGTTAAAAAAAGGGCGCCATATCCCATTCACGATTCTTTCCAAATGCTCAAGTGAACAAAATGATTTGAGGCAAAGATTCAGAAGCAAGTTTTTACCTCATCAAACTTGGTAGCAAACAAGTTGAGTGAAGTCAAAATCCCACCATTTGGTCCAAGATTGAACTGTTTCATCACCTCCTTGTACCGAACAGTATCCCGAATGTCAATGTTCGCACCAAACGGGAGAGTCATCACAGCTGGGTCGAGATTCATCACGTATCCACGAATGTTGGATTCATGTGTGTGCGAAACCAACCGATGCATAAAGGTTGTCTTACCGCTCCCTAATCGAAACCCACAACACATTCAATCGCTTAATCGAGTAGTCACATAATAACACAATTATTCACCAAACTAGGAACCAAAATGAATAAAGTAAAACAACCTAATTCAATGAAGTTACCTGCCATGCCGATAACGATTACAATAACCGGTTTTCTCTTGAAGTTAGACACTGATGCCTGCCCTGAACCGGATGATGATTCCTCAAATTGTAGTTTCTTCATTGAGTTAGTAAGCTCCTCATCTTCTTTCCCCTCATTCTTCTGAGCAAAATCAAACACACCAAAGCTTAATCAAAATTCAAGCAAAAACTCAATAAAGCTAAGAACTTGACAAACAAAACCCTAGAGCGCGAATGAGAGAAAGTGAGAGAGAGAGAGAGAGAGACAGAGACAGAGAGACAGAGAGAGTACTTTAACGGCGGATGAGTTTTCCGAGTCCATGGGAGCTGGCGTGCCACTTCCTTCCCGCAATTTGATATTGATTTTCTGGGAATCGGAATGAATTTCTATTGGGTGAAGGAGAGTTGCCGGGTTTCTCTGATGGTCGGAAGTAGAGCCGCGACGCTGTGAGCTGCGGCGCAACTGTGGGAGGTTCGGCTGTGGAGTAAAAGTCTTGTAATTTGGGAACTATTTCACCCGTATTTCACGCAAATTCTGAAACCCTATGCATTTTATCATTCTGTACGACGTCGTAGGGGGTCGAAATTATTTGACGGAGTTGCGCAAACGCCCTTCTGAAGTCCCAAGTATTAAAATTTTGATAATTTACCACCCAATAATTTTTGATAATATACCACCCAAACTCATGTTTTACTATGCGTGTATCATTTCATTATTTAAAAAAAAAAAATTAGCTAAAAAATGTATCATCTGAAATGCAAAAATATTTTTTCCAGTTAAGTACATATGGATGACGAACGACAAATCAATTAATAATAAACGTGAGTGGAAGATTTCATGATCGATTTTGCAATGTGCTTAAAACATGAAATGATATATTTTAATATCTAATGTCATTATATAAGTAAAAAGCATTTGAGAAATAAAAATTTTCTTTTCTACATGTATAATAATGATATACGATATACCGCTGTATGCGAATACACAAAGAATATTCTCTTACTAACATCACCTAAGGATTTACCAAAAAATGAAAAGGGAGCGAGGAAAAGAGACACGTAAGGCTTAAAGAGCAAGCCCATGTCAAACGGGGAGAGAGACCTCACCGAACGGAATAGAGCTGATCAGACCATCCACCTCTCGCGCGCGCACGCACGCACGCACGCAAGCCAACGGCATCTCCGTCAACTCTAAGTACAACCACATTTTTCTTCACCCAACTATTGTAATCCCCAAAATGCCCTTCTAGTTTAAAGACTCGGTTATCTCCGCTCGATCTGAAGCGTTTATGCGTTTATGCCTTTGAGGATATTCTCCGTTTCGATTCACAGAACAGAACGCAACAGCAACAGGGTAACAGATTTTTTAAATTCTCTCTCTCTCTCTCCCCACAGAGGAAAACAGGTGATTTATTTTCGTACTATTATTTTCTTGGGTAAATTTTAACGGTTTATTTTGGAATTTTGATGCGATCCAGTTGAGTTGGTGAGTTAATTTCTGAGCTTATTATCTCTGTTTTTGTGATTTATTGTAGTTTCTGGAAAATGGGTATTGATTGTTTTCTGGTATCTCGGTATGTTTTGGAGGTTAGTTGGGTCACGTTTCTGTTCTTGCCATTCTAGTCGTGTTAGTTTCGTGCTCATTTTCTTCTATGAAATCCTTTTTTCTGGTGGTGGGCATGTTTTGGTTTGATTGGTACTGTTCAAATTCATGTGAATTTTCTTTTATTTGAACTTTTATGTGGGTTTTGAAAATTATAACTTGATCCGTACATTTGGGGGAGCCAATTTTGTGTAGAAGTTTGCATTTGGGTCGATTGGGTGTTAAAGTTTGAATTTTGGGTCGATTGGGTGTTAAAGTTTGAATTTTGGGTCGATTGGGTGTTAAAGTTTGCGTTTTGAGTCGAAAATCATTTCTTTCGGTTTGTCATTGGACTATTAGCCAACTGATGAGAAGTAGGTCTCAGTTGTTTTGTCTGAGATCTCAGTTCATAGAAAGAACAAATCTTGTATAGATGGATATTTTATACTGAAAATAGATTAGCAATGTGGTTCATACAGTGATCTTACCATTAATTGCCAATCTGTGAAAAAAAGAATCTACATACCTCGGGGTAGAATTTTACTTTCGTTTCTAGCATTTTTTAAGATGGAATTGGCAGTCATTCAGGTGTAGCTGTATGACAGATAAAAAAAAACCCTTTTTGGCAATCCATGCAATTGGTTTAGTTGTTAATGTTGTTTTAAATTTGTTTCAGTTGGTCGGCGTGAAGGGTATATTGTACTGTCAGAGTAACTGTGAATACAGTCTCTTGTCTATTGAATATCTCTGTTTGTCGGAGAAGCGGAGATTGGGGTCCGTGAGGGGATTGTGTTCAACACAAGGATGTTGATGATGATATAGCTACTTGGATTTCTAGATGTTAGATTGGAAATCAACTGGAACATGGATTAGACAACACCAACTTCAACACCTCCGTCGTTGGTTGGTCATTAACTGGCAGTGACAACATATTAATCGTTACATAGTGCCATTCAGCCTTGCTTTTTAGACTAATGGAAGCCTCGCCTCAAGGACAAAAGCCTGCTCGCAAATTTCTGTTGACTGGAACCCAGAAAGATCTGTGCATTGTTGTGCGTGAAGGATCATTGGCTGATGTGGATTCAGCACTAGGTTTACTGAAGAAGAGTGGTGGTGATATAAATTCAAGAAATATTTTTGGTCTCACTCCTCTTCATATTGCAACATGGAGAAATCACCTTCCCATTGTCAGGACACTTCTTGCAGCTGGTGCTGACCCAGATGCTAGGGTTTGTTGCTTTACCGATCTTTTCGTGACATGAATGCTTTTTATGTTGTTGCTAGTGGTTGTTAAGCTGTTTGTTTTATATGATTAATATTTATTTATTTATTGATTTATCATTACTTCACTCATGCACCTGTAAAAGTTGAAAAATTAAACTTTCCTTTTAAATTATGCCGATTCACTTTGTAGAAGAGGAACGACGATGACAATAAATGAAAGAAAGGGAAAAATCCTTCAAAATAGAAAGGATTAAGTACACTATGGAGTGACCTGTCCTGAAATTTAGGACTGAAGTTGTTGTTAAAGTAACTATCAGCGATAAACTTCCATACAATTCAGTTGTAATGTTATTGCTATATTATATGAAAGTTCTTATTGCATGTACTTTGTAACTTCTGTACAATTCAGTTAATCAGACCTGCAGTTAAGTAAATTTTATAGGAAATAACAAATTATTAGAGAAATAAAGCAACTGAGACCATGGATATAATCTAACTACCATGATATAATCTAGTAAATTGCTAATCTAAACGGACTTGGAAAGAGACTTTATGAAAAGACATGGAGTACTTGGAGCTAACAGAAGACTTTGGCGCAAAACCAAGCACAATGGTGTCCTAGATACAGCTGACCCCACTTAGTGAGATAAGACTGATTGTTGTTTGTAAGTTTTTACCATGTAAAAAAGGCAAAGAAGTAAATACTCGATTTTTAGATAACTACAGTTCAAAAATATTAGCCATTAATTTTTACAATAGGGCCTCATCTGCAAAGCATGTGACAAGTTTGTGAATTTCTTTTTTTTTTTTTTCTTTTTTTTTCTTTTTTTTTTTTTTAATCTTCTATGTTGTGGTGAAGGCTCTAACTTCCAATTATCTCAAACACTTTGATCAGGAAAGTATGATTCATTTATATAACAGAATGAACTGATAGTTTTTGTGATACTTTTGTGTTTTGGTCGGGGTTCATTTGTACTTTTCATTTTATATGGAAACTGGTTTTTATGATTTGCATGGCCATTCATATCATTTATTGCAGGATGGGGAATCTGGATGGAGTAGCCTTCACAGAGCTCTGCATTTTGGTCATCTTGCAGTGGCAAGTATACTTCTCCAGTCTGGTGCTTCTATCACACTAGAGGATTCTAAATTTCGAACACCTATCGATCTCCTATCTGGGCCTGTCATGCAAGCTCTTCAAAATGGAGATAATTCTGGTATCTACCGCTGTGTTTTGCCAAGGTTTCTGAGGATCTTATGTTTTTTCAGACTGATATTACTTGTGCTTAGAGATTAGCTGATTCCTGTTGTTGTCTTCAGTTACTACAGAGGTTTATAGTTGGGGAAGTGGTACAAACTATCAACTTGGAACTGGAAATGCGCACATACAAAAGTTACCATGCAAGGTTGATGTTCTTCGTGGTTCTTTAATCAAATTGGTTTCTGCTGCTAAGTTCCATAGCGTGGCAGTCACTTCTCGAGGAGAAGTCTACACTTGGGGATTTGGAAGAGGAGGACGACTTGGTCACCCTGATTTTGATATACACAGGTATAAACATTTAGGATACTTTTAACCTTGGTTGATTTAGCATTTCCATATAATATCTAAAATTAGGTTCTCAACAGTTCTTAATGTGCTAATTGTTTGGACAATTTTGAATTCTTTAACATAACTAAATTTAAGTGTGTAATACTCCTACCATTATATATCCATGTATGGTATTGGGTACACGAATATGCTTGTCCTCATGGAAAATAAGAAATGATTTGAGTAGGAATGTAGTTTCTATGGCGAAGGAAATTTTCATCTTGAACTTGTAAAAAGACGAAATGCAAGAAAAAAAAGCCCTATATTTCTGTAGGTTTATTCACAGTATGAAGTAGTAGTCGAATTTTGTCACCTTTCACTAAAAAAATGGCTAATCAGTTGAAATCTCCTTGCTTTATCTGGTCATACCTTTTGTGAATCGCCAGTCAGATCCATTTTATTATATGCATTTCAGCGGTCAAGCTGCAGTTATCACACCGCGTCAGGTGACTTTTGGTATAGGGTCCCGTCGGGTGAAGGCAATTGCGGCAGCTAAACATCACACCGTTATTGCTACGGAGGGTGGGGAAGTGTTCACCTGGGGATCCAACAGAGGTAAATCATATGGGGATTTAAACTGCCAACTAAAGGGGTTTGATATTTCAAATTACTTACTAATCATAATAAAAGAAACACAAATTTTGTCTTCTTTAGTCAATGGCTACATTCACAATTCAACTTGTAAGAGAATTGATTTGTTTCCTTTAATGTATTTGGGCATTAATAAATGGTTCATCTGTGATCAATTTATTGCTGAGATTGAGGACTATAGAATATTGATTTATTCACACGGTGTTGTGCAGAGGGTCAGCTTGGCTACACTTCTGTGGATACCCAACCTACTCCTCGTAGAGTGAATTATCTTAGGTCAAAAATTGTTGAAGTTGCTGCAGCCAACAAGCACACTGCTGTTGTTTCCGATGCCGGTGAAGTTTTCACATGGGGCTGCAATAGGGAGGGTCAGTTAGGCTATGGTACATCCAACTCTGCATCAAACTACACTCCAAGATTAGTTGAATCCTTGAAAGGCAAGGTTTTTAAGGGGGTTGCAGCAGCAAAATATCACACAATTGTTTTGGGAGTTGATGGGGAGGTAAATTTAACCTGATTGAAAATTGCATTTTCTTCTCAAACATTAGAACTATCTCTGGTATTCAGTTCCGATACATTTAGATACTATGCTTTTATCTGGGATCTTGTGAAAACTTTCCTCCATCTGCTTTATTTGAGCCTAATCATGTATGTATTTATGTGCCAGGTATACACTTGGGGTTATCGAATTGTTACGCCAAAACGTGTTGTAATTGCTAGAAACTTGAAAAAGAGTGGAACTGCCACTTTGAAGTTTCATCGCAAAGAACGGCTTCATGTGGTCTCTATAGCTGCAGGGATGGTACATAGCACAGCCCTGACAGATGATGGCGCATTATTTTATTGGGTGTCATCAGATACGGACTTCAGATGCCAGCAGGTTTTACTTTAGTAAACTAGTGATGTTGTCGATTGTCTTATCCTTTGGGCGATGCATGTCAAAGCACTAATCTCCTCTGTGTTCTTTTGTTTGTATAGCTGTATTCATTGGGTGGAAGAAGTATGGTGAACATATCTGCAGGGAAATACTGGACTGCTGCAGTTACGGCTACAGGTGATGTTTACATGTGGGATGGGAAGAAAGGTAAGGATAAGCCACCGGTTGCAACTCGGTTACATGGTACAAAGCGGGCTAGTTCAGTTTCTGTAGGCGAAACACACTTGTTGATTATTGGCTCCCTTTATCACCCTGCCTTTACTTCCAATAACCCTCAGAAGCAGAAGTCAAATGTCAAAGATGAGCTAGAAGAGCTTGATGAAGATCTTATGTTCAATGACATGGAGTCTGATAATCTTTTACCTACTATCCAAAATGATGATGCTGGGATAAAGGCCATACCAAGCTTAAAAAGTCTTTGTGAAAAAGTGGCTGCAGATAATCTAGTGGAGCCACGAAATACTATTCAACTGCTTGAAATTGCCGATTCACTTGTGGCGGATGATTTGCGGAAGTACTGTGAGGTATTCTTTGACTGCTCAATATATGAAGGAAAAGTTATGAAACTTATAATCTGTCTCAAATTGTACCCGATTTGAATCTCTCCCTCCCTGTGTGTCTCTGTGTGTGTGGTTGGGTGGACGTATTACTGATAGCTAAAATTATCAGATAGGTCTTGTGTTGCCTAAAATTTGTCCAAAAAACATTTGATATTTGGGCTGCACCATTGCCTTATGCTTCTGGTTTTGCAACTTGTGAGGAAATTTATTGTAGCTTTCTGTTTTACATGTTATTGAAACTGTTCTTTTTTTTAATCGCAGGAAATTGCCATACGCAACCTTGACTATATTTTTACGGTATCATCACAAGCTATTGCTAGTGCTTCACCATATGTTCTGGCTAACCTTGAAAATGTATTGGACCTTAGGTCATCTGAACCATGGAGTTACCGTCGTCTCCCAACTCCTACAGCTACTTTGCCTGCTATTATTTGTACTGAAGAGGAAGATAGTGAGACTGAGTTTCAAAGGACACGCAATGGCCATACAGAGCAATCCGTATGGAAAAGTAAATTCCATCAAAGGACAGAATCCTTTCTTCAACCCAAAGATGACTCAAATATTGAAAAGCAAGTTCGAGCCTTGTGGAAAAAGCTGCAGCAGATCGAGATGCTTGAAGCAAAACAGTCTAGGGGGCAAGTTCTTGATAACCAGCAAATTGCAAAGCTTGAAACAAGGTCATCTTTAGAGAGCTCGCTGGCGGAGCTTGGTGTTCCAGTTGAGGCACCACTGTTGAGGGCACCATCATCAGGTTTGGTAGATGGAAAAGGGAACAAAAAGGTTGAGCCATCAAAAAAACAGAGGAGAAGGAACAAAAAGTTGGCAACACAAGTGGATATGGGGTCGTGTTTTTTAGGAAATGAAGTAGAACCAGACCATGAAAATGGTTTTTCGAATATCGAAATCTCTCAAACCTCAAAGAATATGGTGAGCTTGTCAATTTCTTGAATTAATTTGCTTATCGAGATTGAGTAAATTATGGTTATTGTCTACAAATCTATTTATCAGCTCATGTTGAGATGATTTGTTTTTTCTTTTGAGATGTTTGAAACTTCAAATGGGCTAGGGAATCTTTTCAGTTTATTGATAATAAGGATTCACGGGTTTAACATGTTCATAATTAATCGTTTTCTAGATGGAGGTTTTGAATTTGACCTTTCCCTTTATTACTTCCTATCACTTCACCCCACCTAGATGGGAAAATGTATATAAATTAAACGTCAAGGAGCACACCCTAGCACATTCCTTTAGCTTGATCTTGCAATGCTATTCACTCAATATTAGAACTTGCGTTTCTTAAATATTTGTGATCCTTGCCTTTTTTTTGAATATTTTATACAACTTAGTGCGAACAGAAGTTTTGAATTATGTGTTGAGCATTTCATCTCATTTTCTAAGTTGTTTGAAATTTTACGTGTGATAGGAGGATGTCATGATTGAAGAGATTGCAACAAGCCAAACCAATCAGGAGTCAGCTTTGTGTGTTCAGAAGGACAATTTCAACCTAACAAATAACAAGTGTTCTTCACCAGTAGTTTCCAAGAAGAAGAATAAAAAGGGTGGGCTTTCTATGTTCTTGAGTGGCGCTCTTGATGATGCCCCCAAGTTTGTTGCACCACCTCCACCATCTCCGAAAAGTGAAGGCCCTGCATGGGGTGGGGCTAAATTTTCCAAAGGTTTTGCATCCCTTCGTGAGATTCAGGATGAGCAAGGCAAAACCAAGGAGACTCGGTCAACTAGGAACAAAAATCACGTGGAAGATCCTTCTGATGCGAGAAGCGATGGGAAGATTCGACTGAGTTCGTTTTTACCTTCCAAGCCAATACCATTGGTCTCAGCCCATACTTCACTGGCATCTGATGGAGAAAGAGGTACACCTCCTTGGTCTGCGTCAGGAACTCCTCCCCTTGTTTCCCGGCCATCTCTTAGGGACATCCAAATGCAGCAGGTATATGACTTGCACCTCTTTCTCATATATCATGTTTTCCTGCATATAGCTTACAGAACTCTTACCTGTCTTTTTACGTCTCAAAGCAAGGAAAGCAACACCAGAGTGTTTCCCACAGTCCAAAGACAAAAACCGCCGGATTCTCAGTCACAAGTGGTCAGGGATCGCCACTGGATACTTCCGGAGTGAACCGCTGGTTCAAACCGGAGGTAGATCAACCATCACCAATTCGGTCAATTCAGATCGAGGAAAAGGCTATGAAGGAGCTTAGGCGCTTCTACGACAGTGTTAAGATTGTCAAGAAGCCGATCGTAAATTAGGTAGAAATCTAGGCATCTCCCTGTTCCTTTGATTTACATTTTGGGTTAACACAATGCTGTAAGTTTGACTGTATAGATTTAGCTTTGCACATACATCATCCCTTCAAATCCGTAAAGTAGCAGTTGTTTTCTTCTCATGCTCCCTTGAGACTTTAAATTCAGGGAGTTTTGTTCATAATAAAACTATATAATGTCAATAAATCCGTAAAAGTTTATTTTTCCGATTGGAAAATTTAGTTCAATTTATTTTTTCCGTGATTTTATGTACGGTAGTTTTGCGGTTCGCCCATTTAATATCAGTTTTATTGTTGAAATACTTGTTCATTCTTTCAATTTTTATGTGTTTTTGCAAGGATTTAGAATAATGAAATTGTATTGCTTCCCCTTAGAAATATGACATTAAAACAGAATACAAAGTTCATACACAAATAGTTTTCACAAAATGGTTAATGAGATATTTAAAAAAACAAATATCAAAATTAGAAAAAGAACGAAAAAAAATAATTAGGAAAATTCATGACAAAACAAGTGCCCACTTAATATTGTGGTTTAGTGGTGTCCAAGCATCAGGGGCATGATGAAACAAGTCCGAGTCTTTTTGGTTCTTCTTGCATTTAACATTTTCATTTACCTTAGCACTCAAGGTTCTAGGAGGCTAGGACTACACTAAATTGCATGAAAATTAGATTTTATTTACGTTTTGGTCATTTCATGAACTAATAGTGCAAAATAAATGAAATAAAAATAACAAAATTTGTTGGAATGTAAAGAAACGTAATTATGCAAATTTTGTTGATATATCATGCAACATATATGTCTTTTAAAGTAATCATATTTTTTTTCGCTTAAAAAAGTAATCATATTTTCATGATAGCAAACTTTATGCAGTTGCGTACTAAGTTGATAGATGCACATTCATATGTCAAACAGAAGACTGAATTAGAAATGAAAAATAGACTTTAATTAGTTTGAGATATTGGAGAAAACTAGAAATTAACTATGCTCTCTAACTTGCAAAACTTACAGAGACATAGAGAGTCAAATATAACGTCAAACTCGACAAGTAAAACCTATAGAGATGAGATAGTGTCTTCAACAAAAAATCGTGTTCAACAAAAAATCAAACTATAAGGCAATTTGGGTTTTTACATCTAAAATCTGGATGAGATTACTAATTATTCAAGTATGATTAGTAAATCTCCAAAGGCTTCCCTATAAATATCATGTCTCGCATAATGCACTTATCTTTCTACTCTTAATTCCATTCTTTCAATCTCATCTTCATTAGCTCCGTCGAATGTTGAAAATGAGTATCTTGCAAACTCACGTTTAGTTACTTTTATTTCTTAGGTTTTGTTCTTTTCTTTTTTCTTCATAATTTTCATAAAGAACAAACTCAATTTAAGATGGCTTTTTCTTTTACTTTCTTTTTTTTGGCATTAATAGGTGATTATTAGGATTGCAATTGCTATTCAATTTAGGGTTAGTAGCAACCTTGGTGTATTGTCAAAGGGGTTTGTTGTATGTCTTGATGAACGACATCTCTGCATATGTTGGTGGATTTGCATGGTTTTGGGGACTCTAGGTTGGTGGATTTCCATGATCTTGGATCTGGATGGTGCGAAGTTAAATTTTCCCTCTTGAAGTAAATTCAGCTGCTGAATCCATCGAGATCACCACCAACATGATCTTCACATTTTCCTTAGCTCAAGTTTCATCAAAATGCTTTGTTACTTAAAGTTTGGGACGTTTTTCTTCTTTGCGATCTGGGTCCTCATCATGAATCTCTTCATCTACAAGTTAAACTAAAGGTGTTCCGATTGAAGAAATGCACCCTATTTGATAGAAGCACCCATTTTGAGATAAGTATGTCCTTCAAGATAAAGGAATTGTCATGGGCAACGGAGGACATAGTTAATGTCTAGACTTTACTCCGCTTTATCTTTTAAATATTGAGGCAAAATTTATCACTCTACCAAAAATTTGTTACTTTTTGCATTCAGTTCTAACATGGAGTCTAACAAGGTCTAATACTTATATTCATGTGGAATTCATTCTCTACACGTAAAATATGATAAAAGGTTTTATGATGGTTTCATAAAACTTCACATATTTGAACAAAAGCCAGTGAATTAACTCACAATTTTTGTGAAAAATGCGATAGTTGAGCATTGTTGATTAACTATTGGGTGTGTAAAAATTAGAACCCTTGAGTTTTTACAAGATATACGCAACTAAAAAAATACTCATGATGTTCTCCAAAAAATTTAAGAAAAAAAAAAACTCATGATTTGCCTATCTTACAATTTACATAATTTCAATTAGGATAATGTTAGGAAGACCAAAATTTTAACCAAATTTGTAAATAAAAAATAAACATGTGAATCAATACTTAATTAATAATTCATTCACAAAGAACCACATTATTTAATTTATAAATTTTAACCACATTATTTAATTTACAAATTTTACTTTAAAAATTTATCCTCTTCAATATTACTCTTCCAAATTAGATTGAATCTGTGTGTTGTCCTGTGTCAGGAGCACCAATCACTCTTCGATGGAATCAAACTTTTAGATTTATCGAAGTGTGGGAAAGGTTTGGGTGATTGGCTTGTAGCCATATAGCCTATGTGTGAACGAGTCATCTTTGTCAAATTTCCAGTTATCATTAAAAGGCAATGTAGTTGGGGGTGACAAAATCCGCGGTCGGTGACACAAAAGCTATTCATCTTTGAAAAAAAAGCTTGCCCATTACTTTATATATATATATATATATATATATTATATATAGGGGTTAGATCCGGAAACATATTTTCTAGGAGGATTCTTTTTGTGAGGATTTGAGAATTCTTCAATTATATTTGTTCATCTTATATTGTGCAGTCAGAAATTATTGTAATTTTTTTATTTAAAATTAAATATAAACAGTACCTGACAAAAACTGACAATACGAGATATGATAAATGAATGTGATTAGAGGATCCGGCGAGGATCCTCTCTCACACATTTTGACACTTATTTTGTAGAATTCATTTTGTAATGTATTTCAACAGTTAAAGTTGTTTATATTTTATCTTACTACATCATTCATAAATGATTCTTGCAAAAATAAAATAAAATTAAATTAAAACCATTAAGATGTTCATAATAGACGGTATGAATTGTTGAAAGATATTGCGAAGTGCGACCTACAACATAAGTGTAAATATGTGTCAAAAGCGTGTGTGTGTGTATATATATATATCATTTGGCTACAGATATATACGATATGGTATAATTTGTATGTCTGTGGTATTGGCCAAAAGGAAAAGGTTTATATTTGAGAGACAGAATCTTGAGTTTAATAAAGAAAAGTATTTCCTAATAACAAGCAAAAGAAATTAGATAGTCTAAAGCTCCTTACACATCAAGAAAAAATAAAAATAAAAGCTTCTTGGGGATGAAGTTAAGCACCTTTAGATTTCCTATCTCCCTATCTCCTCCTCCTTCCTATCTTTTATCCTTTACTTGCCCACCCAACTGGAATCCCACTACCTCTGTTTCCCATTTATCGTTCTCTTTTCCATTTTTTCTGCACCAAAAGAATTAAAAGACATGTATATATGTATATATAACAAAAAGTAGTGAATTAAATAGGTAAAAGATGAAGAAGTTAAGAAACTTCTCTGTCATGCGGCTAACCAGTTGTATCTCTCTCATGTAATGTGATGAGAGAAGTAAAGTGATGAAAGTATACAATTGATATGATAAAATCCTTGCTCTCATGCATTACTTAATATTTTTGCTACACCAAAAATAAAGTAAAAAACGTCAATTTTATATGGTAAAATCTCAAGTGTAATCAATTGTATTTTTTATCTCTCGATATATGAAGTGATGAGAGAAGTAGAGAATTCGAGATATGCAATCGGTCACAGGATAGAATCTCTCCCCTCATACTTTACTTAACATGATTTATAGCTTCTCTCCATAACCATGATGCCTCTTCTCTCTTACTCGAATGAAGTATGATAGTAGCTAGCTAAGAAAGTCTACAGTACCAAAGCTAGCTACACATTTTCTGTGACATTTTGATCACTCAAGAACCAACGTTATGGCTACTATACGGAAACTGATAGTTGAGGTTGTCGATGCTCGAAATCTGTCGCCGAAAGATGGGCACGGCACGTCGAGCCCGTACGTGGTGATGGACTACTACGGGCAGCGGAAGAGGACGCAGACAAAGATACGAGACCTAAACCCCGTGTGGAACGAGTTGCTCGAGTTCAACGTTAGCAAGCCTTCCGATGTTTTTGGGGATGTGCTGGAGCTCGATGTCCACCACGACAAGAACTACGGACCCACCCGGAGGAACAACTTCCTCGGGAGGATCCGACTGAGTTCCACTCAGTTTGTCAAGAAAGGCGAGGAGGCTTTGATTTATTTCCCATTGGAGAAGAAGAGCCTCTTTAGTTGGATTCAAGGTGAAATTGGCTTGAAGATTTATTACGTCGATGAGGTTGTCCCGCCGCCTGCACCGCCAACACCGCCGCCTCAAGTGGAGGAGCCAAAGGCTGAAACTGCACCGCCTCCGTCGTCCGAGGCGCCGCCGCCACCAGAATCTGACTCAACCCCACCACCAGGCGAGAAGGAAACTAAGGCGGACCCACCACCCGAAGCAGAACAAGCACCGACACCGGAAGGTGAGAAGTCCGCCGAAGAACCACCGACTGAGGTGGTGCCACCACCAGAAACTGCAGCTCCTGAAGATGTACAATCTGATCCTCCACCGGGGCCGACGTCAACACCACCACCACCCACTGATGATGCAAATCATGATCAAGGGGACCCGCCGCCACCACCTGAAGCAGCCATGCAACGTCAACCTGAAATAGAGATGATGGCAGCCGCCGTATCGAAATCAGTTCCAGATTTCAAATTCCACGGAATCAGCGGCCCACAGCCAATGCCAAGGCCACCAGTAATGAACTATACGTCGCAGCTGGAGCCAACAGAAAGCATGTCGATGGATCGGCCGTCGTTTGATCTGGTGGAGAAGATGCACTACCTCTTCGTCCGAGTGGTGAAGGCGCGCTTCCTTCCCGCCAGCGGCAGTCCGATCGTTAAAATCTCCACTGCCAACCACCACATCACGTCCAAACCCGCCAGAAAAACCCAATGCTTCGAGTGGGACCAGACCTTTGCCTTCGCCCGCCAATCCCCCGACCAATCCGACGCCTCCATCCTAGAAATTTCTGTGTGGGACCCGCCCATGTTTGACCCCGCGACCGCCTCCGAGGTTGCCTCCGGGCATCACTTCCTCGGTGGAATCTGTTTCGACGTGACGGAAATTCCCCTGAGAGACCCGCCCGACAGCCCCTTGGCTCCGCAGTGGTACAGGCTGGAGGGCGGCGGGGCCCGCATGAACGGCGACCTGATGCTCGCCACGTGGATGGGAACCCAGGCGGACGATTCGTTTCCCGACGCGTGGAAGACCGATACAGCCGGTAACCCAAACGCGCGAGCCAAAGTCTATCAATCGCCGAAGCTGTGGTATCTCCGAGCAACAGTCCTCGAAGCCCAAGACGTTCTCCCCATGACGCCGTCGTTGACAGAGTCATCTGTCCAAGTCAAAACCCAGCTCGGATTCCAGTCCCTCAAGACCGACCCCGCCGTCACCCGAAACGGCACGGTGTCGTGGAACCAAGACTTGATGTTCGTAGCCGCGGAGCCGTTCAGCGATCGTTTAATTTTCACTGTAGAGAATCGGCTAGCGAAAGGACCGGTCACATTGGGGGTGGCGACAATACCCCTTACCGCCATCGAACGACGCGTCGACGACCGCAAAGTGGCTTCGAGATGGTTCACATTGGAGAGCCCAGGCGAGGAAGACCAGAAGAAGAGGACGGCCTACAGAGGCAGAATGCACCTGCGCCTCTGTTTCGACGGCGGGTATCACGTGATGGACGAGGCGGCGTATGTGTGCAGCGACTACCGGCCCACCGCGAGGCAGCTCTGGAAGCCACCGCTGGGCACCGTCGAGCTCGGCGTCATCGGGTGCAAGAACTTGATACCTGTCAAGACAGTGAGCGGTAAGGGATGTACGGATGCGTATTGCGTGGCAAAATATGGATCCAAATGGGTACGGACACGGACCGTGTGCGATAGCTTGGAGCCCAAATGGAACGAGCAGTATACGTTTAAAGTATACGATCCGTGTACGGTGTTGAGCATCGGCGTTTTTGATAGCTCTGGACCGGGATTCGAAATCGACCGCTCGACAGATGCCACGCGTCCCGACTTTCGTATCGGGAAGATCCGCGTGCGTATTTCGACGCTGGCTACGGGTAGAGTATACAGAAATACGTATCCGCTGTTGGTTTTGTCTCCCGCCGGTTTGAAAAAAATGGGGGAGGTGCAGGTGGCCATACGGTTTGTTCGAGTGTGTCCGACGTTGGATTTGATCCACGCGTACTCGCAGCCTTCACTGCCATTGATGCACCATATAAAGCCGCTAGGTGTGATGCAACAGGACTTGCTGCGGAGGGCGGCGGTTAAGATCGTCGCCGCACACCTGTCTCGCTCCGAACCGCCGCTCGGGCGCGAGGTTGTAATTTATATGCTGGACGCGGACTCGCAGGGATTCAGCATGCGGAAAGTGCGCGCCAATTATTTCCGGATCATCAATGTCGTAGCAGGGGTTGTGGATGTCGTAGCGTGGATAAACGACACGCGTTCTTGGAAGAAACCAATGGCAACGATTCTTGTGCACGCGCTACTGGTGCTGCTTGTTTGGTTCCCGGATCTGATCGTGCCCACCCTGTTGTTTTACGTGTTTGTGATTGGTGCGTGGAACTACAGGTTTCGCTCTCGGGCCCCACTCCAGCACTTTGACCCGAAGCTCTCGCTGGCGGACAACGTTGACCGGGACGAGCTGGACGAGGAGTTTGATGCGGTGCCGAGCAACAGGCCGTATGAGGTGGTGCGGGCGAGGTACGACAAGCTTAGGATGTTGGGGGCACGCGTGCAGACCGTGCTGGGAGATTTTGCAGCGCAAGGGGAACGAGTTCAGGCGCTGGTGACGTGGCGGGATCCGCGGGCGACGGGGATCTTTGTGGTGTTGTGTTTGGTGGTGGCGATGATACTGTACGTGGTGCCGTCGAAGATGGTGGCGATGGCGTTTGGGTTCTATTATCTCCGTCATCCGATATTCCGTGATCGGATGCCGTCGCTGGCTTTGAACTTCATTCGACGGCTTCCGTCGTTGTCTGATCGCCTTTTGTGAGATTGATTATTTCATCACGTTTAAGCTTTTGTTTTGAGTCGATAATTTAAGCTTCTGTTTTGTAATGTTTGGATAATCAATTGCTTTTGGTTAGGCAAAGCAAGTGAAGTAACATTAATAAGCATGTGTATCTATAATTCTTTTAAGATCTACATATGTAATGCTTTTTGATACATGCGTAGAATTTACTCCAATAACAGACAAGTCTTATCTCAAACTAAATAACGTCGGCTACATAAATTTAAAAATGTGACTCCACTCATTTCTGCATCACGTCTTTTGTTAACTCCAATACGCTATATCTTGAGTAGAAATTGCAAACAGTGAATATTATCCATCAAGTCAGTTCATTGTTCTAGTGGATTCTAATCCTAATACATTGAAGAAGCAAGCAAGTTACGTTTCAGGATTTTAGTAGACTCCAATTCGTAATCCTTTCTCTCTTCGTGAGAGACCTTCCCTCTGTGTGAGGGTTAATCTCACCAATCTATGTGAGTGGTTCCCGATCGAGTTCATTTTCCGGTGCCGCTAATCCTAGCTCCGGCTAGGATCTGTGGGTTTTCTTTTGTTCCTTTCTCCCTCTCTTTTTCCTCTTCTCTCTGCTGTTTTCTTCCCTGGGTTTCTTGGTCGATCTGCCATTTTCTCTCCCCTCTACTGTCTCTCATCCATTTTCATCCAATTTCCCAGTTTCCGTCAACCTTTATCGCGATCGGTTGCGGTGTTTCGAGTTGGTGTGCTTTGATTTGGTGCTAGCACTAGGTCGGGTGTTCCTTGCACCCCCACCTTCTCTTTGCTGTCCACCCTTGTTGTCAGTGTTGCTCGTGGACTACCACGAGCTTCTTTTACTTGGCTGCAGGTTCTCTGGGGTCCGTAGCTGTGTTGGGCGTGAAGCTTGGAGTTGGATGCTGGTGTCGGTGAGGCGTGGCTTTGTTTGGGGATCGAATTTCACTGGATCGACATGCATGGCTGCTATTTTGGTGGTTGCAGCGTCGATTTTGGCGGATGTGGCAGCGGCTGTGGTTGTTTCTATGTGTTCTATGTTTTGGGCTCAAGTTTTGGTTGGGCCTCTGTTGGTTGTTTGTGTTTTCGTTCTTAGGCCTTTGTGTTGTTCATTTAGGGCCTCTGTGTTGTAGTGTTTGTTCTGTTTGTTGGTAATGTATGTTACCTTTGCTCAAAAAAGAAAAAAAACAAAAAAACAAAAGGTTACGTTTCAGGAAAAGTCTGTGTCCTGTTTCAATAAAGTGAGAGAGACAATCAAATTGTCAATCAGTACTATGGTTTGGTGATATTCCTTTTCACTTGAAAAAGTGAAGTGAGAGGTTTTAGATTCGAATCTCGTTAATAACGAATTTGATACCAAATTAGGCTGCTAATTATATAACTTAACCAAACGCCATTTCCTTTAGTGTAAAAATATTGATATGCTAAAACAAAACTTCACGTTTTTCACGCAACTCTCTTCGGCCTTTCACACACTCACTCACTCACTATTCCTTCAAGTTCTACACAGAACACATAGAGCTCATTGCCTCTCCACTCCATTGCTTCTCTGTAAGTTCCCACTTCTCACTTTTTAGTACATGCAACTTCTTTAATCACTCCCATTTTTCGTTTCTGGAAAAGGGAAACTTTTAGTTCGTCTCTTGTTCGGTTTCAGATTTTCGTTACGGGTAGTTTACTATCAGATGTTAAAGGGGATAAACGAACTTTATTTCGAGTTTTGGTGGGGACGGAGGATTAAGGAGCAATGTTGAGGAGCTCAAACTATTCGTGTCTTGTGCTTCTCACTTGTTTTATTGTCTTTAGTTGCTTGAAAAATGGATTCTCTTCTGTTTCTATTTTGATCAAAGGGTGCTTCTGATTCCTTTCTTCGAGTCTAATTTTTGCTGCAGTTTTTCATTTTTTTTTTCTGTCGCACCGCGACCGCGCAACTATTATTCCCTTGCTGCCTGAATTCTTGAAAATTATATGATGGTTGCTTTCTACTTTTCATGTTCTAGTTTTAGACCTGTTTTCTTTTCTAGTACTGGTTGTGAATTTGTGATGTTGTTGTTATACATTCATCCTTAAAAGTGGCTTTCTAATTGGGCGCTGCGTTACATTCTTGTGTAAATATTTGGAACAGGAAATGGCTAGGAATCCCTTCTTGTTGGGGTTTCTTTTAGTTTTCTGCATAGCTATTGCAGAAGCAGAATACATTAAATATAAAGATCCCAAACAACCATTGAATTCTCGAATCAAGGATCTACTGAGCCGGATGACGTTGGAGGAAAAGATTGGCCAAATGGTGCAGATAGACTGCAGCATTGCTTCGCCTGAGGTGACGAAGAAGCACTTCGTTGGTAAACATTACTATTCTTTCTCTCGTCTCTGTATTAAATATATATATATAGAAAGAATGGAAGAAGCCCTTCTGCATATATATGAAGATTAGTATGATTTTAAGGGTAGAGGAAATTTGTTTTTGGCAGGAAGTATATTAAGAGGGGCTGTGAATGTTCCGCCACAAAAGGATTCTGCAGAAACTTGGATTAACATGGTGAATGATCTTCGGAAGGGTTCTTTATCAACTCGGCATGGAATTCTGTTGATTTTTGGTATCGATGCTGTTCATGGCCACAATAATGTTTACAAAGCAACAATCTTTCCTCACAATGTTGGCCTTGGAGCTACCAGGCAAGTAGATATCTCTCCATTGCTAACATATCGCTGAGCTATAACTTATTTTGTAATCCTAGTCTCAAAGTAATATTGATTGAATTTAAAGTAGATACTGTGCTAGAATTTAGTAGCAATAGGGAAATTCGTTTTTTCGACTATTAACTTTTAGTCGTATGAAGAGATCAACCCATATGAAATTCAAGGAGTAAATATACTGATATCAACTTGATCGAACTTAAAATCAACTAGGGATCCTGAACTTGTTAAAAGGATCGGAGCTGCAACTGCGCTTGAAGTTAGAGCTACAGACATTCCTGACGTCTTTGCACCTTGTATAGCGGTAAATAAAATAAACTGTACATATCTGATGATTGATATGAACACAAGTCAACTGATGCTGGCACTGAACTCCATATTGATTTTGTCCGTGCAGGTCTGCGGAGATCCGAGATGGGGTCGATGTTATGAAAGCTACAGTGAAGATCCCAAGATTGTGCAAGCAATGTCTGAGATCATACCTGGCTTACAAGGGGAGATACCAGCCAACTCTGAAAAGGGTGTTCCCTTCGTAGCAGGAAAGTAGGAATTTTAATTCCTCGGCTTTTGACTTACTAATTTCTAGTACTAACAAGTCTCCTCCATAGCGAAATTTTTATCCTTAATAGCTAAAGTTTCAACTTCACCGAAGGTATTGTGATCATGATGTTTGGTCTTTTCTGTTGGTAGCAAAATGGTTGCAGCGTGTGCAAAGCATTTTGTTGGTGATGGTGGAACAATAAAGGGAATCAATGAGAATAATACTGTGATAAACAGACATGGATTGCTCAGTATTCACATGCCAGGCTACTATTGTTGGTGTGAGTCAACCATTTAGTTTAGGAATGTAATTCTATAATTTATTCCTTGTATAATTGGGATTCTTATTTCCTGTTATGTGGGATATTGTACAACTATATATTTACCTCCTAAAGAAAAGAATAAACATACAATTCAAAACTAAACACTTTTATCTTGGCATCAGAGTAGGTTCCGATCCTGACTCTTTCTTTGCAGAACTCTGAAACACCAAAAGAAATTTTTTTGTCTTTCCAGCAGTGTCTCGAAGCAAGAGACACCGCTAACGGGAACAATTTTCTTAGCTTTATCCCATTGACCGAAGGCAAGTCCACCAACCATCAAACCTAGAAACCCCAAAGCCAAACGTCTTGAAACAAGAGACGCTGGCATCCTAGATGTGTTCAAGTACCAACAAGTCCTCTTCCATGGCAGACGACCAAGTCATGATTCCCTCTTCGGATTCCGCGTCTGCCTTTAATGAATTCTGCAGCAGGCCATGCGGTAGTGATCTTCAGCGGGTTAGGGTAAAGCGTGGAGCCCAATATCCAACAAAACAGCAATCTTGTATGGATAGTAGCTCAGTTTATTCAGACTCAGAAAATTTGCACCTAGAGTTTCCCTTCTAAATTTAATTAATTCTCAAGACCAATTTGACAATCCAAGTAAAATTGGCATTGCATTCACAGCATCTGCTAAATGAGATTCTAGCTGGATAATTGACTTTGGGGCTATAGACTATATGACATATGATGAATCCTTGTTTCACTACTTAACCGTGCCACCCAAGGAGAATGTTATCACAGCAAACGGTGAAATTGCTCCAGTTACAGGAGCAAGTTCCATCGCCCTTACTCCCCTTCTATCTCTGCATAACACTCTTCTTGTTCCTTCATTATCGAATCATTTACTTTCTATTGGTCAAGTTACGAAACAATTAGATTGTGTTGTACTCATGTTTCCCACTTTTTGCCTACTACAGGATATCCAAACACGGGCGATCATTGGGCGTGGTACTAAGATGAGAGGGTTATATTATGTGGATGATGTGGTACCGGGCCGAGTCAACCAAGTGAGTAGTAGTCACAACGACAAGGTTAAGAGAATCTAGTTATGGCATCGTCGACTAGGACATGCATCTTTTGGTTATTTAAGAAAATTACTTTCGTCTTTATTTAATGGCGTTTCAAACTTTGATTTTCAATGTCAGGATTGCATTCTTGCAAAAAGTCATCGTACTTCTTACCACTTGAGTCTCAATAAAGTATCAGTGCCCTTTGAGTTAATTCACTCCGATGTATGGGGTCCCTCACCAATTGCAAAGAGCCACGGTATTCAGTGGTTTGTTACCTTTGTAGATGATTGCACCAGAATGACTTGGCTCTATACCATGAAACAGAAGGGAAAATTTTCCAACAGTTTTATCGGATGATTGGAAATCAATTTTCTCTTCTTATCAAAGTCCTGAGATCCCATAATGGTGGAGAATATCTTAATTCTGAACTATCAAAAATTTTCGCAGAGCACGGCATACTTCAAGAGACTACTTGTCCTCAAACTCCTCAACAAAATGGTGTGGCAGAACATAAGAACAGACATATCTTGGAAACTACACAGGCACTTCTAATTGGGGCTCATGCTCCTCATGCTTATTGGGTGGATGCAGTTACGTATTCTGTTTATCTTCTTAATCAAATGCCCTATCGAGTTCACAACTTTCGAACTCCCATGGAAGTCTTGACGAATTATGTCACTTTACCATCTTCTCTTCAATTATCACCTCGCATATTTGGATGTGTGGCTTATGTGCATCTTCACAAGAATCAACGAAGTAAATTGGATCCATGTGTTGTTCGTTGTGTATTTCTGGGATTTAATAGCCAACAAAAGGGATATCGATGTTACCATCCACCTACTAAGCATTTCTGTGTCACCATGGATGTCACATTTTCCGAAACTGAGATGTTTTTCATCTCTAATCAAACCCATTGTACTCTTTAGGGGGAGTTGAATAGTAAATACGAAGACTATAGTTGGTTTGATGTTCCACATGAACGAGACAGTTGGCATGGTCCTAGTAGTACAGGGGAGACCGAGATTGAAGACTTAGGTGTTATGAGCAACCCACCTGACCGCGCCTTACCAGAGGGTAGCAACACATCAATTCAAAACCCAACAGTAGGCCACGACATAGCAGTTCATAGCCCAATAGTGGCCAACGACACAACAAGCCAAAGCCCAGTGGATCTTGACCATGAAACTCCTGCCCGAGAGATAGCTCATGCAGCGTTGAATAATGGGCCTACACCATTTATAGATTCAGTAGAAGGTCATGGGTCTGTGAGTGATACTGAGATTGTGCAAACAGAAAATAACCCTCATTCTCCTCCACTAGTACACGCTCATGTCCCCACGGATATCTAAGAGGTACGTTCTCATACTCTAGATATTGTTGAAAATTCCTATATTTTACCTCCTAGGCAAAACCGTGGGAAACCACCTGACAGGCTTTCTCCGGAAGGAAAAGTGAGATGTGCAATTGCACAGTATGTGTCCCCTCATCGATTATCACCCAAGTGCCAAGCCATGGTGAATCAAATGTCTGGGATTAAAATTCTAACAAAAGTGGAAGAGGCTTTGCGAGACCCCTGTTGGGTAGAAGCCATGGGAGTGTTCACATGCCAGGCTACTGTGATAAACAAACATGGATTGCTCAGTATTCACATGCCAGGCTACTATGACTCAATTATCAAGGGTGTGGCAACCATTATGGTATCCTACTCAAGCTGGAACGGAGTAAAGATGCACGCTAATCGTGATCTTATCACTGGCTTCCTTAAGAACACTCTTCGATTCAGGGTAAAGCCATCTTTATGATGTTCTTTTTCTTTCGGCCTTTTCTTGATTCCACTAAAATCTATTTCAAAACTAAAACCATTTCAAAACCTTGTGCATTGTTTCAGGGTTTTGTCATCTCAGATTGGGAGGGTATTGATAGGATCACCTCTCCACCTCATGCCAACTACTCATATTCGATTCAAGCAGGAATCAGTGCCGGCATTGATATGGTATGACAAACATGTTGGTTTTCTTCCTTAAATTGCATATAATTGATGATGTTATTTGTCTTTCTAACACCTATTTTGTACATGCCACAGGTCATGGTTCCATACAAGTATACGGAATTCATTAACGATCTAACCTTCCTGGTAAAAAATGGAATCATTCCATAAGCAGAATTGATGATGCAGTAAAGAGAATTTTGCGAGTTAAGTTTGTGATGGGCCTATTTGAGGAACCATTGGCTGATCTCACCTTTATCAATCAGCTCGGCTGCCAGGTAGCTATTGGTAAACTTGACAACATTCTACAAGCACTGAGGAAAACTTTAATGTAATTTTTTTGCATTACTACTTTCACAGGAACACAGAGAACTGGCTAGGGAAGCTGTGAGGAGATCTCTAGTGCTTCTAAAGAACGGTGAATCTGCTGACAAGCCGTTGCTACCCCTTCCGAAGAAGGCATAAAAAATACTTGTAGCTGGCAGTCATGCAGAACACAATTCTTCTTCAACAGGTACCACAATTCTTACTGCCATAAAGAACACAGTGAATCCTAAAACTGAAGTTGTCTACAAGGAGAATCCTGATGCTTTGTGAAGTTGAATGCTTTCTCGTATGCCATCGTTGTGGTAGGAGAACACCCTTATGCCGAGACAGTTGGTGACAGCTTAAATTTGACGATACCTGATCCTGGCCCGAGCACCATCACAAATGTTTGCGGGGCTGTGAAATGCGTTGTCATCATCCTCTCTGGTCGTCCTGTTGTGATTCAACCATTTGTTCCTCTGATTGACGCTCTTGTTGCAGCTTGGCTTCCAGGAACTTAAGGTCAAGGGGTGGCTGATGTTTTATTTGGTGACTACGGCTTCACTGGCAAGCTTTCTAGAACTTGGTTCAAAAAGGTTCATCAACTATCTATGAATGTTGGGGATGCACATTATGACCCTCTCTTCCCCTTTGGATTTGGGCTCACTACAACACCCAAAATATTCAACTAAAAAAATCATGTAGCCACTCTTCTTTTTCGGTTTTAATGTGCAAGTTATATATGTCCTTTTTCTATGGACGCTCTGCGCGCGTATTACATCATCCTTTACTAAGACACTTGATTCGAAGTTATGGCTTGACGTGCAAGTTATATATGTCTTTTTACAATCTATTAGGATTTCTCATTGCTAGTGGTGGCACGATCATAATTAATTAAATCTTTTGTCAAACAATAAATTTGTTAGAGATGTTAGATTATGATGTCGACGGGGTTGGAACTCACATCATGGTGTAAGGGTAACACTTCTCTTCACTATTGAGGTAGAGGGCCACTTGCTAATTAATTAAATCTTTTGGCTTTGCTTATATAATTTCTTTTCACAATAATAATATATTAGTAGGAAAACTAATGAAAATGACTTGAAAACTTTGAGTTTTAACAATAAGGACAAAATAAAGGGTAAAGTGAATAGTACCAAGATTGATTTTTTAGTGTAAAAATGTGGTTTTTCGTTAAAGTGAACAGTAACGAGAACTTTTTGTTAAGTTCCCATTATTAGTGTGACGAATTAAGAAATTCTCTGGTTACAGTAGAAGCTAGGAAAGAAGTTTTTACTTGTTATTGATCACAACAAAATTGGTGACTAATATATCCCACTTTATTTATTCAATCGAAATTCTATTTAATCTAATACAAATTACGATACGAGGATTCACATTTAGGTTATGCAGAAAAATGAGCACACTATTTTAGCCAACTTAACTGCACATGCAAGAAAGAGCACAACGATATATTTGCTTTTTATTTTTCCCTCCTTTTTCCTTATATGTCTCGAAACGGTAAGGATCCACATTTCCACTTGGGGTATCTTGCAACAGAGTTGTCCCCAGAATGTTTGATTTTGAAACAACTAGTCCTTCCATGCATACAGAAGATCATATGAGCCAGTATAGCCGTTGAACCTGCACGGTCCGTTCACTTGTATCCGCCATAAACAAGGCTGTCGTCTAGTACACAACCTCCATCCCTTCCTTGGTCGTATATATCGAAATGGTGAAATTGGCCCGGCCACTCAAAGCTGCAATAAAATAGCGTGGTCCGCCATATGTTTGGATGGAACTTAAATTCGTAGGAGTCGGCAAGGGGGACGGCATGGACACCAAGGTCATCGTCTTTGGATTTGCAGTGAACTTTCAGCGGCGAGTCGCCCCATTGATCCCACAAATAATTTTCGATCACAACAGTTACTGCATCAGACATAATTAGAATCAACATAAGCAGCATTAGCAGCAGTGCATTTCTTGCGAAGAAGGCCATGACTAGTTTGCACTTTGCATCGTTACGTAGAGTAGTGTTTATATAGCCAGCTAGGTTGGGTGTCGTGTCACGTATGAAAGTGCTTGATTTGCATAGCTAAAATGTGCATGCAGTTTGGCCTCAAGATACGTACAATGCGTGACGAATGAAGAAGCTATAATCACAACGAATTCGTGACAAATAATATATATGAAAATTTCCAATTGGTCGATCACTTTGCTAGCTGCTTGTTTAAAGGAAAATCAAACAAACCATTGTTGTTTTTTTGTTTTTTGTTTTTCTTTTCTTCCGGAAAATAAAATAAAATAAAATTGAATTGGTTGTGTTTCTTTTCTGGATGCTATGTATTTCCTTGATTAAGTGTGTTCAATTAGTTGTTTATATACAAGTTAACATCAGGAGAGATGATTCGGCTACCGAAAAAAGCAATAATCCAAACCAATTCAAGTCATCCAATACTTGTAATATTTATTGTCTTCCATACAAATTTAGGTATAATGAAGGAGAAGCATGCACTTGAAGTGTTTCTTGGCACATAACTAGTGTTTTTGGCATCGAAAAATAATTTCACCAAAAGTTCTTCCAGTCACTTTAAAAGCACTTCCAAACGAGTTTTTTTTTATTTTTTATTTTATTATCTCTCTCTTTTATGTTTTTTCATTCATTAGAAATTGTTAAGGAAATGAAAAAGTTCTAGATCCATATTAAGACACGCTATCTAATGCTCGTAGCATTTAATGTTACGTAGAATAGAATAATTTTCTCAGTTCTTGATGATTGATGGGTTTTTAGAGTACACAAATTTAAAGAGAAAATAATTGTTTTTGCTATTTTCATGTAAGTTTATAATTTTATATTGAAATCGAGTAGGGATTTGGGAATACCCAATAAGAGGAGAGAGAACACGCTATCTAATGCTCGTAGCATTTAATGTTACGTAGAATATAAAAATTTTCTCAATTCTTGATGATTAATGGGTTTTTAGAGTACACAAATTTAAAGAGAATGTAATTGTTTTTGCTATTTTTCATGTAAGTTTATAATTTTATATTGAAATCGAGTAGGGATTTGGGAATACCCAGTAAGAGGAGAGAGGACTCTAATTCAAAAGGGTTCTCTCTCTCTCTCTCTTGTGCCGCCTCCCTCAATCTCATCGCCTTCCATCAATTTCTAAAACCCCACTAGCCGTTTTCAAGCGATATCGATCTCTGTAACGCAATGCATGCGTGTGTAGTGTAAGGCTGTAATTTGTGGATGAGGCAGGAAGCAAAAAACAAAAGTTAAAAGTTGGAACAATTGTTTCTTTCTTTTTGGAGGTTTGATAGGAAGAAGAAGTTGGAATAATAGTCAACAAACAAAACCACCAGTTTTATTGCCAGTGGAGCCTTCTTAATACACCTACACCAGCAGCATCACTACTGCGGATGCTAATCTCACCGATTAAGTAAAGATAAGCATGATGAATTATGATCGTCCATCCATGAAAACGAAATGAAAAGCAAATAAACAAATTTGGATTCCAGTAAAACTCTCTGCGTCACCTTTCTCTGCCCGCTATCGAATTGACAAATATATCATCACGTCCAAATTTTCAGTCAACTTGCACCTAATTTTTTTTTTCTATAAAGTTACACTTTCTGCCACACATTGCTTTCCAAATCCCAAGTCCCAACCCAACTTCTCTCTCTCTCTCTTCCACAAAGCAGCAGAGCTCATTGCCAACTTCTCTCTCTCTCTCTTCCACAGAACAGCAGAGCTCATTGCCTATTGGAGTATCGGATCTCCATTGCTTCTCTGTAAGTTCCACTTCCACATGCAACTAGTTTCTTTTGACAAAAGGGAATTTATTAGTTTCCAGAAAGATGAAATGAAATACTTCACTCAGTTGTGATTCAGTTACCTCTCTCTCAGTTGTTGGGTTTCAGATTTTAGTTCCATTCAGTCACAAAAGAAAAAGGTCAGTGAAATTTACTTAGTGTTTTGGCGGGTAATAAGGAGCAACATGCATGTGTTGTGATTGTCACTTGAAGAAAACTAAACTTATTTAGTGTTTTTACTGTTTTTTTTACTGCTTAAAAAAGGGTTCTCTTTGATTCTGCATTTTGCTACAAGGTCCTTCTGATTCCTTTCTCTGGGATTAACTTAGGATGCAGCATTTTTTTGTTAATAAAAGTGGTAACTTTCTATAATTTCCACCATGCAACTAATCTTCCATTGGTGCTTGAATGCTTGAGGTTCATAATATTGTGATTCCATTGTTGCCTTATACTTTTCTTCAAATTTTGTTCATCTTTTAACTGTTTGATGTTCTAATTGTAGGCCTTTTTTATGTTTTCGAATTTCGTTTCACAATATTTCCATAGCTTATCCTCAAACTGGCTTTCTAATTGTGCATTACATTCTTCTGTAAATTTTTTTGGGAACAGAAAATGGCTGGGACTCCCATCTTCTTGATGGGGCTTCTTCTCTCATGTTTCTGCATAGCTATAGCAGAAGCAGAACACATAAGATATAAAGACCCCAAACAGCCATTGAATACTCGAATCAAGGATCTATTGAGCCGGATGACGTTGGAGGAAAAGATTGGCCAAATGGTGCAGATAGAACGCAGTGTTGCTTCGTCTGAGGTGATGAAGAAATACTTCATTGGTAATCATCACTCTTCCTTCTGTCCTGCCTGTGTATAAATTTATATACATGTGTAACTATAGAAAGAATGGAATGTATCACATATGCATATGCAGATTAGTTTGATTTAAGGAAGAAGAAATCTGTTTTGGGCAGGGAGTATATTAAGCGGGGGTGGGAGCGTTCCAGCACAAAAGGCTTCTCCAGAAGCTTGGATTAACATGGTGAATGATTTTCAAAACGGTTCTTTATCAACCCGGCTTGGAATTCCAATGATTTATGGTATCGATGCAGTTCATGGTCACAACAACGTCTACAAAGCAACAATCTTTCCGCACAATATTGGCCTTGGAGCTACCAGGCAAGTAGATTTGCCTTGAATACTAACATTTCGCTTAGTCTCTTTTGTCAACTTAGTCTCAGCGTTTTGAAATTGGGAGAGAAAAAAACAACCCTTCCTTTCTCTACAATTAAATGAAGAGTTCTACGATGTGACCATTGTCTTAAGTGTCTGGCAATTGATCAAGAATTTGACTGAAGCTTTCATTTTTCGTTGGTGCTGACAAATTAAAATTCCAAATACAAATAAAATTGTGTAAATATGTTCGAGTATATGATGATACTTTAACTAAATGGGATCAATTGAGAAATTTGTTTCTTCAGCTGTAAAATTTTAGTCCTCTTAGTAGTTCAAACTTTAAACCATAGAGTGAATGTATTAATGTCAACTTTCTCGTATTTAAAATCAACCAGGGATCCCGTACTTGTTAAGAGGATCGGAGCTGCAACCGCACTTGAAGCCAGAGCTACAGGCATTCCATATGTCTTCGCACCTTGTATAGCGGTAACTAAAATAAACTGTACATCTGATTAGTACCGACAGAAGCTACTTTAAGCTAAGTTGCACATCCTCTTAATTTTGTCTTTGCAGGTTTGCAGAGATCCAAGATGGGGTCGATGTTATGAAAGCTACAGTGAAGATCACAAAATTGTTCAAGCAATGACTGAGATCATACCTGGATTACAAGGGGAGTTACCAGCTAACTCTAGAAAGGGCATTCCTTTCGTAGGTGGAAAGTAAGGCCCAACATTTCTACCACATTATGAGAGTTTAAAAGGTCTTATTTTCATTTGGATAATGTGATTGTCCGGGTCCTCTAAAATTTTTGGTACTCTTTTCATACTGGTCCTGTGAAAGTTACAGTTTTGGAATATCTTGAAGTTTAACTTGGTTTTAGTTCTATTGGTCCACATACATCCAACAACATGCAATGCAAGTACTACTCGTTTTATTCTTCTCTTTCGCGTGCAGTGATGTTGGCTCTTTGATGAAGGAAGAGATGACGAGTGTGTTTAAGCACTTTCATTGAAAAATTGGTAGCTTTTTGTAGGAAAAAAGAGGGAAAGTGGTTGCCCAAGCATACTTTGGCACTAGGCTATTTACGGTGGTCACAAAGGCCACCTATAATCCCTATATTGTTGCATTTTGATTTGTCCGAAAGGGACATATTTACAACTGCAATTCTCGTGGCACATTAATTTACTGAAAGATCATCAATCATTGTCAAATTCCAAACAACATGATTGTGATCCAATTTACGAAGGTGTTTTGTTCATAATGTTCCGCCATTTCTGTTGGCAGTAAAAAGGTTGCAGCGTGTGCAAAGCATTATGTCGGTGATGGAGGAACAACCAGGGGCATCAATGAGAATAACACTGTGATAAACAGACATGGCTTGCTCAGTATCCACATGCCAGGCTACTATGACTCAATTATCAAGGGGGTTGCAACCATTATGGTATCTTACTCGAGCTGGAATGGAGTAAAGATGCATGCTAATCGTGATCTTGTTACCGGCTTCCTTAAGAACACTCTTCATTTCAGGGTAAAATCGACTCTCTGCTATTCTTTTCGGCCTTTTGTCCATTTTACAAAGTCTAATTAGAAGCTAAAAGCACTGTAAAACCTTGTGGACTATATCAGGGTTTCGTCATCTCAGATTGGGAGGGTATTGACAGGATCACGTCTCCACCTCATGCCAACTACTCATATTCAATTCAAGCAGGCATCAATGCTGGAATTGACATGGTAATTAACATCTCTGTTGCTTTCCTTTCTTAAGTTCCATAAACTTGATGATGTGTTTGGTTCTCTAATCCCTACTTAATTGCCTGTTACAGGTCATGGTTCCATACAACTATACGGAATTTATTGACGGACTATCCTCCCTGGTGAAAAATGGAATCATTCCCATGAGCAGAATTGATGATGCTGTGAAAAGAATTTTGCGGGTTAAGTTCGTCATGGGCTTATTTGAGGAACCGTTGGCTGATCGCAGCCTGGTCGACCAACTTGGCAGTAAGGTAGACGTTGGTAAATTTAACACCATTCTACAACAATGCAGGAAACTTAATCTGGTTTTTTGTATTACTATTTTCACAGGAACACAGAGAATTAGCTAGGGAAGCTGTGAGGAGATCTCTAGTGCTTCTAAAGAACGGAAAATCTGCTGATGAGCCGTTGCTACCCCTTCCAAAGAAGGCATCAAAAATACTTGTAGCTGGTAGTCATGCAGATAACCTTGGTTATCAGTGTGGTGGGTGGACCATTGAGTGGCAGGGCTTAAGTGGCAACAATCTCACCGAAGGTAAACAAAGATCCTTCTATTTTTGCTGTTATAAAACATAATATCCTCTTGATACATGTTTGTCTATGAAATCTGTCGGGACTCCGAAAAAACTGACCTATTAAACTCTGCATGAAACTTACTTTTCTAACTCCTTAACAGGTACCACAATTCTTAGTGCCATAAAGAACACAGTGGATCCTAAAACCAAAGTCGTGTACAAGGAGAATCCTGATGCTGACTTTGTGAAGTCGAATGATTTCTCATATGCCATCGTTGTGGTAGGGGAACACCCGTATGCAGAGACATTTGGTGACAGCCTAAACTTGACAATACCTGATCCTGGCCCGAGTACCATCACAAATGTTTGCGGTTCTGTGAAATGTGTTGTTATCGTCATCTCTGGCCGTCCTGTTGTGATCCAACCATATGTTCCCTTGATGGATGCTCTTGTTGCAGCTTGGCTTCCAGGAACGGAAGGGCAGGGCGTAGCTGATGTTTTATTTGGTGACTATGGCTTCACGGGCAAGCTTTCTCGAACCTGGTTCAAAACCGTTGATCAACTGCCGATGAATGTAGGAGACACACATTATGACCCTCTCTTCCCCTTTGGATATGGCGTCTCTACAACACCGGCCAATTCCAACTAGGAAACTATTTAGCGACTCGTCGTCAGTAATTTGCTCATGTCAGCTACTCTTCAATAATTAATAGAAATCATTTAACTAATCTTCAATACGTATGTCAGCTACACCTTGGCAACCGAGTATCAAAGCGTGGAAAGATTATTTAGTGTCATTATTTAAGTGGAGGGACACTTGAAAAAAAAAAAAAAAAAAAAAAAAAAAAAAAAACCCCTCGCTCAACTTGTCTAATAACTTATGGCGTACCGTTCTATGTTTCGGCTACATAGAAAAATCTCTCCAAAACGTGCCAATGTACACCCTAACTTCGCCCAATACATCTTGGCCGACGACGCTCGATTAACTCTCTTGCACCCTATTGTAAATTGAGAGTTTCAATATTCACACAAATCATAATAGTACAAGAGACCTAGACTGAGTAATGAGTATATGTACAAGAGGAAAAGAACCGAAACCTATGGCTCCTTAATTTACTCTTGGACCTAATCAGCTAGATACAATCCCTTGAAATAAGGGCAACAGATAACAAGAAGAATCCCTACATGCTAAAAAGGAGGACGCCATGCCTTGGACACTGATGCCATGCTGCACAGTGCACAGTGGGTGGATTCAAGCCTTAACTTTAGGTGACCTGACCTTTTTCTTCCAATACTCCCCCTCAAGCTAGATCAAAGGGATTGATTGACCCAAGCTTGAACAAAATGCGTTGAAGGGCAGTGAAAGACAACCCTTTGGTAAAAATATCCGCAAGTTGATCATGGCTTTGTGTGTAGTATGTGTGGATGCCTTTGGACTGAATTTGTGTGCGAACATACTGACAGTCAACCTCTATATGTTTCGTGCGTTCGTGAAAAACTGGATTTGATGCAATGTGCATCGCGGCCTGATTATCACAGTACATAGACATTGGTTGACAATGGGAGAAGCCTAAATCCAGGAGAAGACCCTTGAGCCAAATGAGTTCGCAGGTTGTAAAGGCCATGGCGCGATACTCAGCCTCGGCACTAGACCTTGCAACAATGCTTTGCTTCTTGCTTTTCCAGGTAACCAAATTACCTCCCACAAAGGTGTAGAAACCAGTGGTGGATTTACGATCAGTGGAGTTGCCTGCCTAATTAGCATTGGTATATCCAGAAATCTGTGTATGTCCATGATTTCTCATTAATATTCCGCATCCAACAGAGCCCTTTAAATAATGAAGGATGTGATGAACAATTTTGAGATGAACCATGGTTGGAGAATGCATGAATTGGCTAACAATACTCACGGCATAAGAGATGTCAAGACGTGTAATGGTCAGGTAGATGAGTTTGCCAACCATTCTTTAATAGTAGCTCAGATTAGTAACTTGATCACCATGAGGTTCCAGCTTGAGATTGGTATCCAAAGGTGTTCAAGCTAGCTTACAATTTGTCATTTCAGCTTCTTGAAGAAGATCAAGAACATATTTGCACTAATTGAGGAAGAAACCTTTACGAGAGTGTGCCATTTCAATTCCCAAAAAATATTTGAGATTGCCAAGATCTTTAATGGTAAATTTGTTGCTGAGATATTGTTTGAGGGAAGTGATTTCTGAAACGTTATCACCTATCACAATAAGATCATCCACATATATAAGCACCACCAATTTTCCCGTTGAGCTAGTTCGAACAAACATTGAGGAATCAGCATGACTCCTACAAAACCCAACTTGTTCAAGAACAAAACTAAGCTTAGCGTACCAAGCTTGAGGAGATTGTTTTAGGCCATAGATTGCTTTGTGAAGTTTGCACACCAAATCCGTGTCATTGGATTGAGAATAACCTGGAGGGAGTTTCATATAAACCTCTTCTTCAAGATCACCATGCAGGAAGGCATTCCTGATGTCCATTTGAAAAATAGGGCATGCATGATTAATGGCAACTGACAACAACACCCTAACTGTGTTCATTTTTCCAACCGGAGCAAATGTCTCCTTATAATCTACACCATAAGTTTGAGTGAACCCACAAGCCACCAAATGTGCTTTATGTCTCTCAATGGTGCCATCTGAATTAAACTTGGTCTTGTAGACCCAATGGCTTCCCACTGCTTTCTTACCCTTGGGAAGCTTGACAACCGTCCACGTGCCATTCTCATGGAGAGCTTGAAGTTCATCGGCCATGGCTTTTCTCCACTCAACATGGAGATTAGCCTCTTGAAAAGTTTGTGGCTCACAGACCCTAGTGATAATACTTAGAAACGCAGCATAAGTAGGTGAGAATTGATTATAATCAATGACATTAGTCAAGGGATACTTGGCTGTATAGGTTACATAATCAAGTAACCTAGGTGGTGGTTGTCTTTCTCGAGCAGGATTGCGACACACAACCTCGGGTTGAACTGAGGAATGAACTATTGAAGAAGCCTTAGGATTTGAACTGGTGGTACTAATAAGAGTGACGGAAACCTCAAGTGTTTCTTGTGCATTGGTGACATCTTGCATTTGTTGGGATATTGGCAATGCAGGAGCACTAGGAAGAAAAGTTGGCTCATCACAACCAGAATATGACATAGGAAAGCGGTCACGCAGGTGCTCCCCCTGCGGAGAATAGTTTATAGGTCGTGAGAAATAGGGAGTGCCTTCATCAAACTTGACATCCCTTGAAACCACCAGTTTTTGAGTTGTGGGGTTGTAGCATCGATACCCCTTTTGCGTGGATGAATAGCCTAGGAACACACATTTTGCAGCTCTAGGATCCAATTTGTCGTGGTTGGGAGCTTAAATATGAACAAAGCATGTACACCCAAAAACCCTCAAATCCTCCAAATTGAGTTTTCTTCCTTTCAAGACTTCGTAGGGTGATTTGAAGTCCAAAACTTTACTAGGCAATCTATTAATAAGATAAGTGGTTGTGAGCACTCCTTGTGACCAAAACTTCTTTGGGACATTCATATTGAACATAAGTGCTCTAGTTTTCTCAAGAAGATCCATATTCTTCCTTTCAGCTATCCCATTTTGTTGGGGTGTTCCAACACAACTTGTTTGGTGTAGAATGCCATGCATGCTCAAGTATTGTGACATGTTATGGGACATATGCTCGGTGCCATTGTCTGATCTTAAAACATGAATGTGTGAAGAAAATTGAGTGGTGACAAATTTATGAAAATCTTTAAAAACATTCACAACTTCACTTTTAAGTTTCAAAAGATACAACCAAGTGATCCTTGTGAAATCATCCACAAAGGTTACAAAATATTTGTATCCATCAAAGGATTCCAAAATGGGTCCCCAAATATCAGAATGCACGATTTCAAAAGGATTACTAGCTCTTGACATAGAAGAAGAAAATGGTAACCTAGCAAACTTAGACAAGTGACAAACATCACAAGGGTTTGTAATTTTACATAGGCTTGGGAACAAAGTGGACAAAACTCTTCCAGAGGGATGCGCTAGTCGCTGGTGCCAAAGTTGTTGTTCTTGTGCTATACTTGAATTAACTTGAAAGACTTTAGGTAGATAGTATAGACCATTTAAAAAGAAACCCTCACCAATCGTCTTCTTGGTGGCTAAGTCCTAAAAAATAACATTGTGAGGAGAGAAGATAGCAAGACACTTTAGTGAATTTGTGATTTTTCCAACAAATAAAAGTTGAAAAGGAAAGGAAGGTACGTCAAGAGCATCAGACTCTAGGTTGTTAGAGATCAAATTCATTTTTCCCTTTCCTAGAACTGGAGCACCTTTGCCATTGGCAACAGATACATGAGAATGACTTGGCAGTTTTTGAAAATCATGCAAGGTTGTAAATTTATTTGTTATATGATCAGTGGCACCTGAATTTGTAATCCAATAATCATGCATAGTACCAACTTTGAGTGCAGTTGAAAATGAGTTCAAGATACCTGAGATGTCTCTTGATGGTATGCGTTCATTTTTAGCCAAAAAACCTGCAAATTGTCCAAGTAGTGCGGTCTGATTGTTGTCACCATGGTTGATTGTCCCTTCATAGTCACTACTTCCTTGTTTCTTGTGAAGAAAGGCTGCAAATTCATTGATTAATGTAGTTGGATTGGAAGTGAAGCTTGATATCCTATTTGTAGACGAGGAGACTGCATGATCTTCATGGTTTGCATGATCTGCATGGCTTACATGGTTGGCTTTGAAAGGGGAATGATTGGATTTGAAAGGAGAATTTTGAGAGAATTTTGAGGGTCCTTCTGATCTCTTGGTAGCTTTGGTCTCAATTCCGGATGTAGAATCTAACACTAGTCCCTTGAATGTTGACCTGCATTACAATAGCTGCACTTTAAGTCTTTTTTTTCCCTTGTAGCTCTTTTCCTTGACACCCTTATGATTAGAAGCATAAGCCCTGACTTCTGGCATATTAGGCTTGGCTTCTATGTTCATGACCTTTTTGCGCACCTCCTTTTGTTGAATAGTAGCACAAACACTGGAGAATGAGGGCAGATCAGGATTCATTAAAATATGGCTTCGAAGATCTTCGAACTCAAAACTTAGACTTGCCAGAAACTGGAAGATTTTGTCTTCCTCAGCCCTCTTCATTAACACCGCAGTATCAATGGTGTGAGGACGATAGACATTCAATTCATTCCACATGGTTGTTAGCTTCCCAAGATGTTGCACGAAGGATTGTCCTTCTTGCTACAAGCCAGAAATATCTTTCTTCAGTTGGAAAATAGGAGCTGAGTTGTTCTGGTTTCCATACATTTCTTTGAGATTCTTCCAAAGATGCATGGATGACTCAGCATAACTGAAAATCTCAACAATTTTTCGCTCCATTGAGTTGAGCAGCCACGACATAACAAGTTGGTCCTTTCACAACCAAGCATTGTAGCTTGAATGAGAGATTTCAGGCATTGGAACGGCTCCATTGACATAGCCGAGTTTAGACCTTCCCCTAGAGCTAATGTAACAACCCTTTCCCAATGAAGATAATTAAACTCGTTTAAAAGCATTGAACTAAGACGTTGGTTTGGATTAACCTCAACATCAGAAAAAACTGAAGGTGGAGAAATATGGGAACTGTCTCCTTCAATGTTTATAGAACTTTCTTCGGCCATGGTTGTGGAATGAAGAACAGTTTAGAGAACTATCAGAAAGATATACAGAGACAGGCCTATTAGGGTCACTGCTCTGATACCATGTTGTAAATTGAGAGTTTCAATATTCACACAAATCATAATAGTACAAGAAACCTAGACTGAGTATATGTACAAGATGAAAAGAACCGAAACCTATGGCTCCTTAATTTACTCCTAGACCTAATCAGCTAGATACAATCCTTTGAAATAAGGGCAACAGATAACAAGAAGAATCCCAACATGCTAAAAAGGAGGACGCCATGCCCTGGACACTGATGCCATGCTGCACAGTGCACAGTGGGTGGATACAAGACTTAACTTTAGGTGACCTTAACTTTAGGTGACCTGACCTTTTTCTTCCAATACACCCCTTCTCGGAGAGTCCGTTAAATCTGTACGATTCACATGAGTTGCTCGAGTCCCAGAGTTGTCGGTTGTAATCCCCTATACTTATAAGTTACAAATTATCATAGGAGCTAATTTAAGCACCCTTGTTGCTCTGCCACGGCTTGAACACCGCCACCACAATGATTGCAACGATGATAAGAAGGAGAGTATCGCAATGCACATCCATTTCCTCGAATTCTATTGTAGCTTCTTGGGCTTCTGAAGAGCGGTATTCCCCTGCTGTACATGATCTACTGCACTTGATACCTGCGGAATGAAAGCACAACATACATGATCATCTACCCACGTGTGATACAAGAGTTGCAATCCACATCATGTTTTTTACAAATTAACTTCTGTTTTCTTTCGGGTTTGAACCTTTACGAAATTCAGGGGGTCATCATGCTTTGAGATTGTGGTAATTATCTGGGTTTCTATGTTGTCAAGCAACTCCCCTTGTGCATCGACCAGCACCGCCATATCCATAAATATCTGTGCATAAGAGCAACTCCAGCGTTGGAGCCCTCCCCCCTGGCAATACACTATTCAATCCACCTAATGAACAGTAATTGCCCTTAATGAACAGTAAGTAGCCCTGGCAATAGATTTTGCATCTCCACCGTTACACTTCTATAGCCCTGGCAATAGGCAATAAAATATTAGTATTTTTTTTATTTATAAAATTAATACAAAATAATTTTAAATGTAATATCGGATAAGATTTTTAATCGTTCTCGTTGCGCCACGTGTCATTATCCTAAGTATTATTAAATAATACAAAATAATACAATTATTGGTGATGGATTTCTGATAAGATTATTAACCAATCACGTCGCGCCACATGTCATAATCGGTTCACAATCTTTGAGGATAGATTTCCATCAGATTTTAAACGAATGACGGCATGCCACGTGTCATAATCTGTTAACAATCTTTGATGATAGATTTCCATCAGATTTTTAACGAATGACGGCATGCCACGTGGCATTATGCAGAACCTAATCCTTTCTGAATCCTCTATATAATCCACCATCCATCTTCACAAATCTCACACCAAAATTCTCAAGATCTCTATCATTATTCATAATTTCTGCTTCCTTATTCACAAAAATCAGTATCAATATTCATAGTTTCTGTTTCTTTCTTTCAATGTCTTCTTCTTCTTCCTCAAGGATGATGTGGGAATTGAATCAGGAAGAGGAAGACTTGTTTAACCAATCAGAATCAATGTTCAATCACCAGGGGGTAAGAAATGAGAGGGAAGAAGATGAGGAGCGTCAAATGAGAGATGACGAAGTAAGAAGGGGCAGAGCCTCACATTCCCGTCGAGTCATCCAAGCTGCGGCTCAGATCTGCAGGCCCAGCCGTTCCGGAAACCTTGATAGAAGCAGGCAACGACGAGGTATGGAACTCTTGGATGATTATTTTGTTCCTAATAGTGCATTCCCTGATACGTACTTTAGACGTCGTTTTAGAATAGAACGACATTTGTTCAACAAAATCATGATTGCTGTTTGCAACCATGATTCTTATTTTGTGCAAAAAAAAGATGTTTTTAGTGCTATGGGTCTACTGCCGGAGCAAAAAATTACTGCTGCCTTGCGGATGCTTGCATATGGAGCATCTGCAGACCAAGTGGATGAGATAACGAGGATGGGGCAATCAACCAAGTGGATGACATATATATATATATAAGTAACAAAGATAATGAAAATAAGTAAGAAGGCTTCAAGTTTAGTAAATAATGAAAATAATTAACAAATAAATAAATAAATAAATAAATATATATATATATATATATATATATATATATATATATGTCATGTTAATCATAACATGGGGCTAGAGTTCCAAGTTTAGTAAATAATTTTAACCTTAAATATACACATTTTTTTTTCTTAATGTAAGTGATATTATACATTAATTTTAATGAAAATAAGTAACAAATAAATAATACAAACAACATAATTATAATGTAACAAATAAATGTAACAAATAAGTAACAATAACATAATTATAATGTAACAAATTAATAATACAAACAACATAATTATAATGTAACAAACAACATAATTATAATGTAACAAATAAGTAACAATAAATAATAAATTTTGTACGTAACAAATAAATAATACAAACAATAAATAATAATATCTTGTTACCATATCCGAGTAATTTTCCCCACTTCGAATATTACTACTAGCTTGTGCCAAAGCGTCTCTCCACGTACTAAACGATTGGCTAAGTAATTTTCAACGACTGGACATCGATTCTTTGGTTCTTTTCCCACCAATTTTCTCAAGATAATTGGTATGAATAAGACTCCACATTTCTCGCAACTGCATCTCATTACCCGTAAGCGAACTATGAGTAACTTCAACCCAGCTAGTACACAACGCAACATCTTCAATAAGCGACCAATTCGTACCTGCACCAGTGGTCATTTTGTTGAAAAAAAATGGATTCAAACTTTGAGACAAAGAAAGGAATGTGATTGAAAGTAGTTGAGAAAATATGAAATTGTTGTGAAGGTAGATGATAATGAGAAGGTATTTATAGAAAAGTAAAAACAATTTTTTTTACATTTTTTTTCAGATTTTTCAGATATTTTTTTGAATTTTTTTGAATTTTTTACAATTTTTTTTAAATTTTTATTCAATTAATTAATCTCTGCCGTTGGATATAAAAAATTTGAATTCCAACGCTCCAGATTGTGCCACGTGTCACAACGGTAACTTTTCAGATTTTTTAAACTATTTTTTCATTTATTTTTTAATTTATAAAGCATTTTAATATCCACCGTTGATCTCAGATCGAACGGTGGATATTAAATCTGACACTTTTCTTTTTTTTTACTGTTGAGATCTAACGGTCCACATTAAGTGACCGTTAGGATCTAACGCACCGTGGGAAGCCACGTGGCTTCCCAACGGTAACTGACAAAACCCTTTTTTTTCTGATTATTGTGTCGGGACGCGCCCCCACGCGCGGGTGGGGTGCACGCGCCTGACACAAAAAAATTTAAATAATACGCTGACGCCACCCTGGCGTCAGCCTTGCGTCACTCCCACCTCGGGCTCAAGGGCTGGCAATCCCTCACGGGCCCTTTGCTCGGGCCTCCCCCTTCCACCGGGCTGCCTCACGCTGGAGGCCTACCACCGGCCCTCGGGCCTTTGTTTTGGAGACTGTCCCCCGAGCAATTTGCTACGGTGGGAATGCTCTAAGAGTTGGTGTTTAACATATAATATATACTCATGGCATAAAAAATACTTGTAGCTGGCAGTCATGCAGACAATCTTGGTTATCAGTGTGGTGGGTGGACCATGGAGTGGCAGGGAGTGAGTGGCAACAATTTCACTGAAGGTACATTTAGAGGAGGATTCATATAATATGATCAAAACCAATTTTATAAAATCTGGATAAAACATAATGTATTTGCAGACATGTTTGCCTATGAGATCTGTCATAGTACAAAATATTTACCTACTAAGCTTCGTATGGGGCTAATTTTTCTTCAACAGGTACCACAATTCTTACTGCCATAAAGAACTCAGTGAATCCTAAAACTGAAGTTGTCCACAAGGAGAATCCTGATGCTTTGTGAAGTTGAATGCTTTCTCGTATGCCATCGTTGTGGTAGGAGAACACCCTTATGCCGAGACAGTTGGTGACAGCTTAAATTTGACGATACCTGATCCTAGCCCGAGCACCATCACAAATGTTTGCGGGGCTGTGAAATGCGTTGTCATCATCCTCTCTGGTCCTCCTGTTGTGATTCAACCATTTGTTCCGCTGATTGACACTCTTGTCGCAACTTGGCTTCCAGGAACTGAAGGTCAAGGGGTGGCTGATGTTTTATTTGGTGACTACGACTTTACTGGCAAGCTTTCTAGAACCTGGTTCAAAACGGTTGATCAACTACCTATGAATGTTGGGGATGCACACTATGACCCTCTCTTCCCCTTTGGATTTGGGCTCACTACAACACCCAAAAAATCTAACTGAAAAAATCATGTAGCTACTCTTCCTTTTCGGTTTTGGTAGTTTATTTTGCTTTTAATGTGGATTTTTCCCTTCACTTCGTTATCCTGTTGTATTGCTTGCCAATGAAGGATTGGAACTGACAACCGTTTATTTAATAAGATAAGAGGCTCGAAGCGTTTCTTGACAAACGTTTGTTTAATAAAATTTCACTCTATGCTAATCCTTCAAAGGATAACTAGTCAATGACACTTCATAATGTGTTGCAAAAGATTAGCTCTTCAACCTTAATCCCAATCTATACCATCCACATCGTCTTCTGTAGCGCTGGCTTCGACATTACCAGTAATTGCTCGTACGTGTGTTCAGTTTCTTCTCTGGTGCTCAGATCAGAGCTATTGAGGGAGAGGACAATTCTTTTGGCTCAGATTAGGCGGCCGCCCCCCAATATATACACACCACAAACCCTTTGAGATTGGATATTTTACCCTGTTGAACAAGGTAACTCTCTTACCCATTTTTCTCTATGTCCTTCGAATTTTTTTTTAAATATTTTTATGCTGTTTGTTTCCTTTTCACATTGGAAATGCTATTTCATTTCCTTATTAACTTTTTTTGTTCATTAAATCAATCTTGAAGACGATATATTTATGTACAATCAAAATATATTGTAGGATCTAACTTTTTTTCTATGGACGCTCTGCGCGCCTGACATCATCCTTTATTAAGAGACTTCATTCGAAGTTATTGCTTGAGGTGCAAGTTATATATGTCTTTCTACAATCTATTAGGATTTCTCATTGCTAGTAGTGGCACAATCATAATTAATTAATTTTTTTTTTATCAAACGATAAATTTGTTAAATTAGATATTAGATTAGGACGTCGACGGGTTGGAACTCACGCCATGGTGTAAGGGCAACACTCTTCTCCACTGTTGTGTTATAAGGATTCAAATTTAGGTTATACAGAAAAATGAGCACAGTTTGTAGCTAATTCAACTGCACATGCAAGAAAGAGCACAACGTTTGAATTGCCTTTTATGTTTCTGTTGATTTTTCTGATTTGAATTGTAATACTTCTCATATCTAGAAAGCCTTATGGGAAGGCATATTTATACATAATACAAAGAAAGCTTCGGATGCAACAGCACACATGCACATGCAATTCCTTTCCTGCTGTCCATGAGTCAGCAACAAAGAAAGCTGAAAGCTTTACACCCTTGTTGTCCTTTACACCCTTGCTGTCTTGCTGTGCTGTGCTGTCTGTACACCCATGTGCTTTGAGTGCACACCCTTGCTGTATGCTTGCTGTGTTGTGCTGTCTGTACACCCATGTGCTTCTTCCAATACTCCCCCTCAAGATGGATCCAGTAGGTTGATGGATCCAAGCTTGGAGAGGAGTCTTTGAAACTGATGAGAAGCCAGAGGTTTGGTGAATATATCAGCCAGCTGATCGAAGCTTTTTACATAATGTGTCTGAATCACCTGCGACTATACTTGTTCACGGACATAGTGACAGTCAACTTCAATATGCTTCGTCCTCTCGTGAAAGACGGGGTTTGATGCTATGTGCATGGCAACCTGGTTGTCACAAAATAAGGTCATTGGTTGAGTTGTGAACACACCTAAGTCACATAAAAGTCCTTTTAGCCATATCAGCTCACATGCAGTTGAGGCCATTGCACGATATTCAGCTTCGGCACTTGATCTTGCGATGACAGTTTGTTTCTTGCTCTTCCACGTGACCAAGTTTCCACCAACAAAGGTACAATAACCAGTGGTGGACTTGCGATCGATTGCATTTCCTGCCCAATCAGCATCACAGTACCCTATGATTTGAGTGTTGTCATTCTTTGCCATGAGGATGCCACGACCAACAGACCCTTTTAAGTACCGTAAGATTCTTTTGACAAGGTTCAGATGCTCGATGGTGGGAGAGTGCATGAACTGACTGGCAATACTTACTGAATGTGAGATGTCTGGTCTAGTGATCGTTAGGTAGATCAGCTTGCCGACAAGCCTCTGATATAAGCTGATATCCGAGAGTGGCGTGTCTCCCAAGTCAAGCTTGAGCTTGCTATTAAGAGGGGTAAGTGCAGGCTTGGCATCACTCATATTGGCATCTTTAAGTAGGTCCATGACGTACTTTCGTTGATTAAGAAATAGTCCCTTGTAAGAAGATGCCATTTCGATTCCAAGAAAATACTTCAACACCCCAAGATCTTTAACCGCAAATTGTTGTTGAAGTGACTATTTGAGTGTGGTGATTTCAGCAGCATTATCACCTGTTATTATTAAGTCATCCACATATATCAACACAACTAATTTGCTTGCAGCTCTTGTGCGAACAAATAATGATGAATCTGCATTACTCCTTTTGAAACCAATGTTATGAAGAACGGTACTTAGTTTTGCATACCAAGCACGTGGTGATTGCTTCAGTCCATAAATTGACTTATGTAACTTACACACCAAATTAGGCTCTTGGCTTTGTGGGTGTCCTGGTGGCAATCTCATATAGACTTCTTCTTCAAGATCACCATGTAGAAAAGCGTTCTTCACGTCCATTTGATACATAGACCAACCTTTATTGACGGCAACAGACAATAGAACCCTTACTGAGTTCATTTTTGCAACAGGAGCAAATGTTTCCTTGTAATCCACCTCAAATGTTTGAGTGAATCCTCGAGCCACCAGCCTGGCTTTATGCCTCTCAATCGAACCATCAGAATTAAACTTGATCTTATAGATCCACTTACAGCCCACTGCCTTCTTTCCTTGTGGAAGTTTGGTGATGCTCCAGGTTTTGTGTTGGTCTAGTGCTTTGAGTTCATCTCTCATTGCTTCTTTCCACACAACTTGATTATTAGCCTCATAAAAGTTTTGAGGCTCACTGTGACTTGAAATGTTGTTAAGAAAGGCAGCATGAGATGGAGTTACCTTTTGATACGACAGTCAATTTGAAATTGGATGCCTCGGTTTATATGTGACAAAATCTTGAAACCTTGTGGGAGGTTGTCTATCACGCCGAGGATTGCGTCGAGGTACTAGGAGGTTTGTCTCATCCTCGTTCAAATTGTCATCCACACCTTGAGGATTTTCTATGTTGCCGTTGTCATCATCATGCACCGAATCATCATCATGCACAGAATTATCAGGATGAGTACCTTCATTATTGACTTCAATGGGAGGTGTAGAAGTACAGATTCTTGGTAGAGGAATTAGGTCTAAGATGCACTCCCCCTGACTTGTGGCTTCATGTGATTTGCTGAAAAAAGGGTTAGCTTCATGGAATCGTACATCTTTAGATACAATTATTTTTCTTAGTTGAGGATCATAGCACTTATATCCTTTTTGTGTTGATGAATAACCAAGAAAAATACATTTGAGAGCTCTAGGGTCCAACTTATCTCGATGGTGTGACTGTATATGAACAAAACAGACACAGCCAAAGACTCTAAGATGTGAAAGGTCGATTTTTCTTCCTTTCATGACTTCAAGTGGAGATTTAAACCCTAAGACTCGGTTAGGAAGTCTATTGATGATGTACACAGCCGCCATGACTCCTTGTGACCAAAATCTCTTTGGTACGTTCATTTGTAACATTAATGCTCTCGTTTTTTCCAGAATGTCACGATTTTTCCTTTCAGCTACACCATTTTGTTGAGGTGTGCCGACACAACTTGTTTGATGCATGATACCATGCTTGCTCAAATATAATGACATGATATGGGACATATATTCGGTGCCATTGTCAGATCTTAAGGTTTGAATTTGAGAGGAAAAATGGTTCTTAACAAGATTGTGAAAATCCTTAAAAACTTCAATCACTTCACTCTTAGACTTTAAAAGGTACAACCATGTGGCTCTAGAGAAATCATCGACAAAAGTTACATAATACTTATAACCATCAAAAGATTCAAACGTTGGTCCCCATACATCTGAGTGAACTAGTTCGAAAACTTTACTAGTCCTAGATAAGGATGAGGTAAAAGGCAATCTGGTGGCTTTAGACAAATGACATGTTTCACACGAAATTAAATCATTACCTAAGTTTGGAAACAAGGAAGACAAAACAGGTTGGGAAGGATGAGCTAAACGTTGATGCCACAATTGACTATCTTGGGATGGACTGGACTTGGCTTGAAATCCTCTGGGACTGTTTTTTGATATGTAATAGAGGCCATCAAGGTAAAACCCTTCACCAATCGTCTTCTTGGTGAGGCAATCCTGAAAAATGACATTGTGAGGAGAGAAAATGGCCAAACAATTTAAGGTATTGGTGATTTTTCCCACAGATAGAAGTTGAAATGGAAAAGAAGGAACAAATAAGGCTACTGACTCAATTTTGTCCGATATTAAGTTGATATTTCCCTTCCCTAAAACCTTAGAACTCTCACCATTGGCAGTTGAGACTTGAGACGGTTTTGAAAATTTTTCAAACTTGTGAAACTTAGAAACATGGTTGGTCATATGATCTGTGGCACCCGAATCAACAATCCACAAATCATGCATCATATTTACATTAAGAGCAGTTTTAAAAGCAGTCATGATACCTTGCATGTCATATTGGGCCATGTGTTGTGTTTCTGTCAGAAATCCAGAAAACTTGCCTAGCAAAGCTATTGAACTTCCATCTTCAAAGCCGACCGTTTGGTCACTCTTAATCCTTTCTTTCTTGCTTTGAAGATACACTGCAAACTCATTTATGAGTGCAGCTTGATTTGCAGTGAAGCTCTTGAGTGCATCAGACCTATGAGAGGTTGAGGTAGTTGCATTGTTGGCTCTATGTGGTGCACAGTTCAGTCTTTGTGAGCCCTTGTTATCCTTCATGAACTCTGGCTTTAATTCTGGATGTAAAATCCAGCATGTCTCCTTAACGTGACCAGTATAGTTGCAGTGTTGGCACTTTAAGTGTGGATTCTTCACTTTGTATTTTCTTTCGTTGGCTAGATAAGCCCTTGCTTCAGTTACACTGGTCTTTGTGCCAGTGTTCATGACTTTCCTTCGTACTTCTTCACGTTGGATTGTTGCACATACGCTGGTGAAGGAAGGTAGTTCGGGGTTCATGACTATGTGGCTTCGTAGGTCTTCGTATCCTGGATCGAGACTTGACAAGAGTTGGAATATCTTGTCTTCTTCTGCCCTTTTTAGTAGTAAAGACGCCTCAGTTGTGTGAGGCCGATACATTTCCAGCTCATTCCACATGCTCTTCATGCTGCCTAGAAGTTGAACAAAGGGCTTTCCTTCTTGTTGTATGTTGGAAATGTTCTTCTTCAATTGAAACACACGTGCAGCATTGTTCTGGCTGCCATACATTTCCTTGACTGTCTGCCATAGTTTGAATGATGATTCAGAATAACTGAATATTTCAGCTAGTTTACGTTCCATGGAATTTAGGAGCCATGACATAACTAGCTGATCCTTGCAAAGCCAGATTTCATAAGTTGGTGAAGAAACATCAGGAACTTCGATGCTTCCATTTATGAACCCTAGCTTGGACCTTCCACCTAGGGCAAGACTCACTGCTCTTGACCAAGGTAAGTAATTAAACTCATTTAACAAGACCGAGCTTAATCTTTGATTTGGATTGACATCCACCTCAGACACGGTTGAGGAGGAAGGTATCTGGGAATCTCCAAACGAATAAGAATTTTCTTCCGCCATATAAAGACCTATAAGAATAAAGAAAGAATTTTTTTCCTCTTTTTTATTTTTTTTTTATTTTTTATTTTTATATATATATAAAAAAAAAAAACAAATTCACCAATCCACCAGCAAACCCAATCAAAAGACTTTATTGCTTCAATTGCTTCTTCTGCTCTATCCTGTTGCTTTCATAAAGAGGAGGAACAAGACCCACACTCTGTGTGCAGTGCGGCCGCCGCAGCTTCCACCTCCAGAAGAGTCGCTGCTCCGCCTGCGCCTACCCTGCTGAGGAATGTGCCGAGGAGGTTCAAGAGCGGCTTCCTTAAAGGTACACAGGCTGCTCCAAGGAGCAAGGGAGCTGCTGCTGCTTCCTCATAAGTTTTCTGAGCCCACTGAACTCAAACCTGTTTGGATTTTTGTTTCGAATTTTGTTTACTTGTCTTGATTCGCAGCCGCCGACCACCTCTCCAGTGGGTCTCCAATCAAACACTTGGCGACAAAGTCCCTGCCTTGCTGCGAGAGAGAGCTTGGTATCTCCGGTGCATCGCCGGAAAACCCGATTCGGTACAGCGCCGATACCGGGTCGCAAACGTCGGATACCACAGTCTGAGTATTACAGAGACACTGTTGCTATTGGAGCTTTCTCTGCAGAAGCAGCAAGCTGTGCAGAGGCAGCAGCAAGAAGCTTTGCAGAGACAGGTTATTTTTCCTGCTCTGATACCATGTTGATTTTTCTGATTTGAATTGTAATACTTCTCATATCTAGAAAGCCTTATGGGAAGTCATATTTATACATAATACAAAGAAAGCTTCGGATGCAACAGCACACATGCACATGCAATTCCTTTCCTGCTGTCCATGAGTCAGCAACAAAGAAAGCTGAAAGCTTTACACCCTTGCTGTCCTTTACACCCTTGCTGTCTTGTTGTGCTGTGCTGTCTGTACACCCATGTGCTTTGAGTGCACACCCTTGCTGTATGCTTGCTGTGCTGTGCTGTCTGTACACCCATGTGCTTCTTCCAATAGTTTCCCTCCTTTTTCCTTATATATCTCGAAACGGTAAAGATCCACATTTCCACTTGGGGTTTCTTGCAACAGAGTTGTCCCCAGAATGTTTGATTTCGAAACAACTAGTCCTTCCATGCATACAGAAGATCATATGAGCCAGTATAGCCGTTGAACCTGCACGGTCCGTTCACTTGTATCCGCCATAAACAAACGCCGTCGTCTAGTACACAACCTCCATCCCTTCCTTGGTCGTATATATCGAAATGGTGAAATTGGCTCGGCCACTCAAAGCTGCAATAAAATAGCGTGGTCCGCCATATGTTTGGATGGAACTTAAATTCGTAGGAGTCGGCAAGGGGGACGGCATGGACACCAAGGTCATCGTCTTTGGATTTGCAGTGAACTTTCAGCGGCGAGTCGCCCCATTGATCCCACAAATAATTTTCGATCACAACAGTTACTGCATCAGACATAATTAGAATCAACATAAGCAGCATTAGCAGCAGTGCATTTCTTGCGAAGAAGGCCATGACTAGTTTGCACTTTGCATCGTTATGTAGAGTAGTGTTTATATAGCCAGCTAGGTTGGGTTTCGTGTCACGTATGAAAGTGCTTGATTTGCATAGCTAAAATGTGCATGCAGTTTGGCCTCAAGATACGTACAATGCGTGACGAATGAAGAAGCTATAATCACAACGAATTCGATCGTGACAAATAATATATATGAAAATTTCCAATTGGTCGATCACTTTGCTAGCTGCTTGTTTAAAGGAAAATCAAACAAACCATTGTTGTTTTTTTGTTTTTTGTTTTTTGTTTTTTTCTTCTGGAAAAAAAAAATTGAATTGGTTGTGTTTCTTTTCTGGATGCTATGTATTTCCTTGATTAAGTGTGTTAATTAGTTGTTTATATACAAGTGCAACATCAGGAGAGATGATTCGGCTACCGAAAAAAGCAATAATCCAAACCAATTCAAGTCATCCAATACGTAATATTTATTGTCTTCCATACAAATTTAGGTATAATGAAGGAAAAGCATGCACTTGAAGTGTTTCCTGGAAGAATCACATAAATAGTGTTTTTGAAACCCAAAAATAATTTCACCAAAAGTTCTTCCAGTCACTTTAAAAGCACTTCCAAACAAGATTTTTTATTTTTTTATCTCTTTCTCTTTTATGTTTTTTCATTCATTAGAAATTGGTAAGGAAATGAAAAAGTTCCAGATCCAAATTAAGACACGCTATTAAATGATCGTATCATTTAATGTTACGTAGAATGGAATAATTTTCTCAGTTCTTGATGATTGATGGGTTTTTAGAGTACACAAATTTAAAGAGAAAATAATTGTTTTTGCTATTTTCATGTAAATTTATAATTTTATATTGAAATCGAGTAGGGATTTGGGAATACCCAGCAAGAGGAGAGAAGACTCTAATTCAAAAGGGTATTCTCTCTCTCTCTCTCTCGTGCGGCCTCCCTCAATCTCATCGCTTTCCCTCAATTTCTAAAACCCCACTAGGCGTTTTCAAGCGATATCGATCTCTGTAAAGCAATACATGCGTGTGTAGTGTAAGGTTCTAATTTGTGGATGAGGCAGGAAGCAAAAAACAAAAGTCAAAAGTTGGAACAATTGTTTCTTTCTTTTTGGAGGTGATGGGAAGAAGTTGGAATAATAGTCAACAAACAAAACCACCAGTTTTATTGCCAGTGGAGTCTTCTTAATACACCTACACCAGCTGCATCACTACTGCGGATGCTAATCTCACCGATTAAGTAAAGATAAGCATGATGAATTACGAGTCCATCCATGAAAGCGAAATGAAAAGCAAATGAACAAATTTGGATTCCAGTAAAACTCTCTGCGTCACGTTTCTCCGCCCGCTATCGAATTGACAAATATATCATCACATCCAAATTTTCAGTCAACCTGCACCTAATTTTTTTTGGATAAATTACACAAAACTACCTCAACTATTGGTCTCACAATATTATCATACCTCATCTTTTAAAATTGACAATGTCATACCTCATCTTTAGAATTTGATCTAATGTTATACCTTCCGTTAGCTTGGCGTAAATTTCTCAGTTAAATGATGACGTGACTTGATCCAAGACCCATTTTCTATTAAAAAAATTACTAAAATATTATTAAAAACTAAAAAAAATCATTTAATATTTTTTAAATATTAAAATAATAAAGAAAAGTTAAAAATTAAAAACAAAAAAAAGCCTCAGTTCGTTCCCTTGCCCCCCCCCTCCCCTCTCTTCTCCCCATCTTCATCTTGTTCCCCACTTCCTGCAACCCAGAAAAAAAAAAAAAAAAAAAAACCAATTTGCCTCACCCACCCTCAGTTTGTCTTCCCCCTTCCCCACCCTCCCCCCCATCCCCTCTTCTCCCCGCACCCACCCTCGCATCCACCCTCCGCACCCACCCTCGCATCCATCCTCTTCCCTCCACCCCCATTTCTCCGTGCCCAGGTTCTCAACCCACGGAATCGGCTTGGCGAAGGTTTCCCGATTCCACCTCAACGGGATCTGGGTTTTTTTCTGTGTTTTTTTTTTTTTTTTTTGGGTTGCAGGTAGTGGGTGCGAAGGGTTTAGGGAAGACAAGAGGGGGGAAGAAAGGAAGGGGGGTCGGGGAAGATGAAAATGGGTTTTTTTTTTTCTTTTTTCTCTTTTTTTGGTTGCAGGTTGGGCTCAGGTGGGGGAGAAGAGGGGGTTTTGGGGGGGGGGGGGAAGACAAACTGAGGGTGGGTGGGGAGAAGAAAGAGAAGGGTGGGGGAAGGGGACGAATTGAGGGTTTTTTTTTTTTTTTTTTTTCAACTTTTCTTTATTATTTTAATATTAAAAAAATATTAAATGATTTTTTTTATTTTTTAATAGTATTTTTTTTATTTCTTAATAGAAAGTGGGTCTCGGATCAAGCAACGTCAACATTTAACTGAGAAATTCATGCCAAGCTAACAGAAGGTATGACATTGGACCAAATTCTAAAGATAAGGTATGGTATTGTCAATTTTAAAAGATGAGGTATAATAGTGTTGTGAGATCCATAGTTGAGGTAGTTTTTTATCATTTACCTTTTTTTTTCTATAAAGTTCCACTTTCTGCCACGCATTGCTTTCCAAATCCCAGGTCCCAACCCAACTTCTCTTTCTCTTCCACAAAGCAGCAGAGTTCATTGCCAACCTCCCTCTCCCTCTCTTCCACAGACCAGCAGAGCTCATTGCCTATTGGAGTATCGGGTCTCCATTGCTTCTCTGTAAGTTCCACTTCCACATGCAACTAGTTTCTTTTGACAAATGGCAATTTATTAGTTTCCAGAAAGATGAAATGAAATACTTCACTTAGTAGTGATTCAGTTACCTCTCTCTCAGTTGTTGGGTTTCAGATTTTAGTTCCATTCAGTCACAAAAGAAAAAGGTCAGTGAAATTTATTTAGTGTTTGGGCGGGTAATAAGGAGCAACATGCATGTGTTGTGATTGTCACTTGAAGAAAACTAAACTTTTTTTACTGTTTTTTTTTTATTGCTTGAAAAAGGGTTCTCTTTGATTCTGCATTTTGCTACAAGGTCCTTCTGATTCCTTTCTCTGGGATTAACTTAGGGTGCAGCATTTTTTGTTAATAGAAGTGGTAACTTTGTATAATTTCCACCATGCAACTAATCTTCCATTGGTGCTTGAATGCTTGAGGTTCATAATATTGTGATTCCTTTCCATTGTTGTCTTATACTTTTCTTCAAATTTTGTTCATCTTTTAACTGTTAGATGTTCTAATTTTAGGCCTTTTTTATGTTTTCGAATTTCGGTTCACAATGTTTCCATAGCTCATACTCAAACTGGCTTTCTAATTGTGCATTACATTCTTCTGTAAATTTTTTTGGGAACAGAAAATGGCTGGAACTCCCATCTTCTTGATGGGGCTTCTTCTCTCATGTTTCTACATAGCTATAGCAGAAGCAGAGCACATAAGATATAAAGACCCCAAACAGCCGCTGAATACTCGAATCAAGGATCTATTGAGCCGGATGACGTTGGAGGAAAAGATTGGCCAAATGGTGCAGATAGAACGCAGTGTTGCTTCGTCTGAGGTGATGAAGAAATACTTCATTGGTAATCATCACTCTTCTTTCTGTCCTGCCTGTGTATAAATTATATATACATGTGTAACTACAGAAAGAATGGAATATATCACATATGCATATACAGATCAGTTAGATTTAAGGAAGAAGAAATTAATCTGTATTGGGCAGGGAGTATATTAAGCGGGGGTGGGAGCGTTCCAGCACAAAAGGCTTCTCCAGAAGCTTGGATTAACATGGTGAATGATTTTCAAGAAGGTTCTTTATCAACCCGGCTTGGAATTCCAATGATTTATGGTATCGATGCAGTTCATGGCCACAACAACGTCTACAAAGCAACAATCTTTCCGCACAATATTGGCCTTGGAGCTACCAGGCAAGTAGATTTTCCTTGAATACTAACATTTCGCTTGGTCTCTTTTGTCAACCTAGTCTCAGCGTTTTGAATTTGGGAGCTAAAAAAACAACCTTTCCTTTCTCTACAATTAAATGAAGAGTTCTACGATGTGTTAATTGTCTTATGTGTATTAATGTCAACTTCCTCGTATTTAAAATCAACCAGGGATCCCGTACTTGTTAAGAGGATCGGAGTTGCAACCGCACTTGAAGCTAGAGCTACAGGCATTCCATATGTCTTTGCACCTTGTATAGCGGTAACTAAAATAAACTGTACATCTGATTAGTACCGACAGAAGTTACTTTAAGCTAAGTAGTACTTCCTCTTAATTTTGTCTTTGCAGGTTTGCAGAGATCCAAGATGGGGTCGATGTTATGAAAGCTACAGTGAAGATCACAAAATTGTTCAAGCAATGACTGAGATCATACCTGGATTACAAGGGGAGTTACCAGCTAACTCTAGAAAGGGCATTCCTTTCGTAGGTGGAAAGTAAGGCCCAACATTTCTACCACATTATCAGAGTTTAAAAGGTCTTATTCTCATTTGCGTAATGTGATTGTCGGCGTCCTCAAAAAATTTTGGTACTCTTTTCATAATGGTCCTGTGAAAGCTACAGTTTTGGAATATCTTGAAGTTTAACTTGGTTTTAGTTCTATTGGTCCACATAAATCCAACAACATGTAATGCAAGTACTAGTCATTTTATTCTTCTCTTTCGCATGCAGTGATGTTGGCTCTTTGAGTGTGTTTAAGCACTTTCATTGAAAAATTGGTAGCTTTTTGTAGGAAAAAAGAGGGAAAGTGGTTGTCCAAGCATACTTTGGCACTAGGCTATTTACGGTGGTCACAAAGGCCACCTATAACCCCTATATTGTTGCATTTTGATTTGTCCAAGAGGGACATATTTACAACTGCAATTCTTGTGGCACGTTAATTTACTGAAAGATCATCAATCATTGTCAAATTCCAAACAACACGATTGTGATCCAATTTAAGAAGGTGTTTTGTTCATAATGTTCCACCATTTCTGTTGGCAGTAAAAAGGTTGCAGCGTGTGCAAAGCATTATGTCGGTGATGGAGGAACAACCAAGGGCATCAATGAGAATAACACTGTGATAAACAGACACGGCTTGCTCAGTATCCACATGCCAGGCTATTATGACTCAATTATCAAAGGGGTTGCAACTATTATGGTATCTTACTCGAGCTGGAATGGAGTAAAGATGCATGCTAATCATGATCTTGTTTCCGGCTTCCTTAAGAACACTCTTCATTTCAGGGTAAAATCGACTCTCTGCTATTCTTTTCAGCCTTTTGTCCATTTTACAAAGTCTAATTAGAAGCTAAAAGCACTGTGAAACCTTGTGGACTATATCAGGGTTTTGTCATCTCAGATTGGGAGGGTATTGACAGGATCACGTCTCCACCTCATGCCAACTACTCAAATTCAATTCAAGCAGGCATCAATGCTGGAATTGACATGGTAATTAACATCTCTGTTGCTTTCCTTTCTTAAGTTCCATAAACTTGATGATGTGCTTGGTTTTCTAATCCCTACTTAATTGCCTGTTACAGGTCATGGTTCCATACAACTATACGGAATTTATTGATGGACTAACCTCCCTGGTGAAAAATGGAATCATTCCCATGAGCAGAATTGATGATGCTGTAAAGAGAATTTTGCGGGTTAAGTTCGTCATGGGCTTATTTGAGGAACCGTTGGCTGATCACAGCCTGGTCGACCAACTTGGCAGTAAGGTAGACGTTGGTAAATTTAACACCATTCTACAACAATGCAGGAAACTTAATCTGGTTTTTTGTATTACTATTTTCACAGGAACACAGAGAATTAGCTAGGGAAGCTGTGAGGAGATCTCTAGTGCTTCTAAAGAACGGAAAATCTGCTGATGAGCCGTTGCTACCCCTTCCAAAGAAGGCATCAAAAATACTTGTAGCTGGTAGTCATGCAGATAACCTTGGTTATCAGTGTGGTGGGTGGACCATTGAGTGGCAGGGCTTAAGTGGCAACAATCTCACCGAAGGTAAACAAAGATCCTTCTATTTTTGCTGTTATAAAACATAATATCCTCTTGATACATGTTTGCCTATGAAATCTGTCGGGACTCTGAAAAAACTGACCTATTAAACTCTGAATGAAACTTATTTTTCTAACTCTTTAACAGGTACCACAATTCTTAGTGCCATAAAGAACACAGTGGATCCTAAAACCAAAGTCGTGTACAAGGAGAATCCTGATGCTGACTTTGTGAAGTCGAATGATTTCTCATATGCCGTCGTTGTGGTAGGGGAACACCCGTATGTAGAGACATTTGGTGACAGCCTAAACTTGACAATACCTGATCCTGGCCCGAGCACCATCACAAATGTTTGCGGTTCTGTGAAATGTGTTGTTATCGTCATCTCTGGCCGTCCTGTTGTGATCCAACCATATGTTCCCTTGATGGATGCTCTTGTTGCAGCTTGGCTTCCAGGAACGGAAGGGCAGGGCGTAGCTGATGTTTTGTTTGGTGACCATGGCTTCACGGGTAAGCTTTCTCGAACCTGGTTCAAAACCGTTGATCAGCTGCCGATGAATGTAAGAGACGCACATTATGACCCTCTCTTCCCCTTTGGATATGGCCTCACTACGACACCGGCCAATTCCAACTAGGAAACTATTTAGCGACTCGTCGTCAGTAATTTGCTCATGTCAGCTACTCTTCAATAATTAATAGAAATCATTTAACTAGTCTTCAATAAGTATGTCAGCTACACTTTGGCAACCGAGCATCAAAGCGTGGAGAGATTATTTAGTGTCATTATACAAGTGGAGGGACACTTGGAAAATACACTTCCCTCTACTTGTATAATAACTTATGATGTAACACTCCATGTTTCGACCACATTGAAAAATCTCTCCAAAGCATGCCAATGCGCACCCTAACTTCGCCCTATACATCTTGGCCGACAACGCTCGATTAACTCTCTTACACCCTTCTCGGAGAGTCCGTTAAATCCGTACAACATATCAACGGGACTATCTCCGTGACAGTACGATTTTATAACCAGTAACCATGAGACATTCAAGAAGAGTTTTCTTTTATGTATTAAAGAATCCCTTAAAGAATATAATGACAGTTTGTTTCAATTAATAGTGTTACATGCAGACAAGATTCACAAGAGTTGCTCGAGTCCCAGAGGTGTCAGTTGTAATCCCCTATACTTATCAGTTACAAATTATCATAGGAGCTAATTTAAGCACCCTTGTTGCTCTGCCACGGCTTGAACACTGCCACCACAATGATTGCAACGATGATAAGAAGGATGAGTATCGCAATGCACATCCATTTCCTCGAATTCTTTTGTAGCTTCTTGGCCTTCTGAAGAGAGGTATTCCCCTGCTGTACATGATCTACTGCACTTGATACCTGCGGAATGAAAGCACAACATACATGATCGTCTACCCAAGTGTGATACAAGAGTTGCATTCTGCGTCATGCTTTTACAAATCAACTTCTGTTTTCTTTCAGGTTTGAAACTTTACGAAATTCAGGGGATCATCATGCTTTGAGATTGTTGTAATTACCTGGGTTTCTATGTTGTCAAGCAATTCCCCTTGTGCATCGACCAGCACCGCCATATCCATAAATATCTGTGCATACGAGTTGGTGTTTAACATGTAATATATACTCATGGCGAAACACAAACAGAAAATTTTCCTTTTAGTTTTGCAGCTATTCTCACGGTCGGTCTCAATAAATCATGGCAATTAAAAGTGGACAATAACTTGGTTTTCTTATGAGCTACATGACTAAACAGAGACTTACCACGTCATGACACAACTTAATAATCTACCGATCCTTCACTTTCTTACAGAATTCCACGCAGAAAGATTTAACAGATTAATGTTATTATATTCAATTAGGCAATACCAAATTGTAAACTCTAAATTAAAAGGCCTATGCTAGACATCTGTATTGTATAGCAACTTCATGTCTTCATCAGAGAGTACGCATCATTGCACAAACTAAGAAGATACCTGTTGTAAATCGAGAAGTTTCTTCTCAAGATCTCTAACAGCATCATGTCGCTCTTGAATTTCGGCCAGAGTGTCCATTATCTACAATTTGATACACAATTTTGGATGCGATCAATCTTAATCAGAAAATTCAATGTTTCAACAACCCAAGCTAACAAATTTACGAGAGGAGTTAAGAGCTTGGAATTAATTGTTCAAAGTGCCAAAAAGTTTGTCAAGTTTGTGAGAGAATTCAGAATTTTGATCATAAAAAGTGCTTATTTGGGGGCAGAGAATAAAAAAGGAAAACTGACAAACCTGGCCTCGCCCTTGTTCCTGGATAGCCTTTTGGAAAATTTGTTCACTGTCCCCTGTCTCGATTAATCTTTCAATTGTCTGTACAATGTTAAATGATTAGAAAACGAGCTTTCACAATGGTATAGATATACCATAATTTCAACAGTGCATTTTTACCTCTTCATCAGCTCTTGCGCCCGTCACTGACGATAACAAAAAGCAAGAAAAATAAAATATAAAATCAGATTATGGAAAATCAAGTAGAGGTTCTAAAAATAGCAGCGATTCATGAGTGGCAAGTGAGGGGTTTAAACCTGTAAAAACTCGCCTCTCGACGACATCACGATACTCTTGATGGATGGTTTCCCTTAGAGTCTGCATATTTTGGAATTTAAAAAATTTAGTGATGAAAGAAATAAAGAAACAGACATTAAAACAAAATGAATGTGTGGGTGCGTGTGGCCTACCTGAAATTCAGCCATCTTGTCCTTTAATTTCTTTTTCAAGGCACTGCAACAATAGATAACAGTGGACACTTGACAATGTTGGATTCAGTTGAGTTGACAAATTAATAAAAGGATTTCTCAAACAAGCATGTGTGAGGGAAAATCATTGGTGATCCCACAACTTAGTAGATGCCAAAAGGAAATGAGGGGAAATAGGCGTAAGGCATTTCAAAGGCAATTGTTGAAGTACGAACGTACAGGGTTGTTGCTGTTCGGGATCTATCTACACCTGTTCCTTTTCCACAACCAGCCTTCTGTCTGTTTGCTAAATTCTGGACCCAGAAAGAAAGCTTAGTCCGACAAGTAAAGTTACAGTGAACCACAGAAATAAAAGCAAGCTTTCTGTTGAGTCAGGTTTTACCTCTTTGTCCAGTTCTTCAATTTTTGACTTTATCCAACGAGCAACTTTTCCAACTTCATCGACATCTTTTTCCATCCGTTGCTTGATTGCTGCACATAGTGAAAGGATCCATCATCTCTGTTGGGTTAATGAGGAAGGAAAAAATAAGTTGATGGATGCAAACAGAAGAGAGAACACCAGCAGAGGGAAACTGATTACAGGCGTTATTTTTCAAAAATTATGAGAAAACAAGCTAGAATAATTTCTGACATCTCCTGTCCTGTATGCATATCGTTTCCTCCCTTCATTTTAATCCATAGACATCATTACAGAACTATGAAAGGAACAAGCATACAGAACATAAAAGAAAAATACGAATATAAGCATGAAAGATTCGCGTGATTATCGAATTAATTAAACAAGTTTGAGATTACATTTCATTGAAGGAGCCTTAGTAATAGCCTTGGACTCCTCATGTGCACCCTGCAGACAAAAGCCATTAAAAGTGATAAAAAAAAGTGCATTTAATTTTTAATTTTTTATATCTCAAAGAATCATTACAACTATAATGCTGTCTAATTTTTTAAGCTATTGTATAAGGCACAAAAATGTAAACACAGGAATTTTCCAAAATAACAGTTTCACAATATTTAAATTAGTGGGTACAAACACAGTAAATTTACCAATCTGGATGACGCATTATTTTGCAAATAAACAATACTCAGTCCAGTTGCTATACAATTCTACGTTACCTACACTGCAGCATGACGTTTATATGTTCGGTTTAGTTACAGTTATACTTGTTCATAAGCTTATCACTAAATTCCCAATTTGATGAAAACGATATGTAACTAGAAATCCGTTAATGATATCACCGCATATTGGCATCATGCATACAATTACAAAGACGACAACATTATCAAACCAAAACGGAAGGACTCAAATCTTTGAGCTTCGTGGATAAGTAAATTCACTCTCAATTAAGTTTAACAGCTGATTTCATCAGCGCAACATGAAATGAGACCAAGTTAAGAGTAGTAAGTCTATACATTTTGGACAAGCGAGCCCAACCAATTAGGAACTATGACAGCTGAGGCTAACAAAAAAACCTTCACGGTGCTGGCAAGGTAAGGAAAACATATTGGAAAGCATAATACCTGGAGCTTTTTCAAAAGCTTATCAAGCTTCTCATTTTGCTTCTCGATCTCTTGAACCTGGAGATGAAAAAAAATCATGAAAGCATTCAGAATCAACAGAAAGTAAACATAACACATACTCCATATACAGAATAATTATCTATGGAAAAAGTAACGGAAAAAGAAATAATTGCGTTTCATACATTTAAGGGATATTAAAGAAAAGTAAGTCAAGGAAGTTAAGGCACCTTTTTGAAGAAATTCTCCAAACCAAGTTCTCCAGAATTCATTGAAGCATGTGCTCCTAGTTCAATATCCCCATCTCTCGAAGCTTGACCCCGAGGGATCTCAAAAGAATCCTGCAAGCAGTAATTAGGTCATAAATGTACTTGAACAAAACCTTAATCCCAAATCCGATTGCTTGAGTTCAATGGGGTTTAGGAAAGAAAGATAAAAGGAAAGAAAAGGCACGTTAACTATGACTTGAACTTACGTAATGACATGACACTACTAAATTTCTAAGAACACATTTTGGTATATAATTAGTACAGACAAGCAAACACCATACATAGAAAGAAAAACCAAGTCTCAATCGCAGATTAAATGGCTTGTGCATATGTCAAGTGTTATTCCGCAGTTCTGCATTATGTAAAAGCACAATACTTGCGTTGCAACTTCCATCATTGTCCTTATCGTTAATCATTTCAATTCCAAAAAAGAGAAAAAGGGAAGTACTTTCCACAAATTAAAACAAGTTTCGTTTATAAAGATCTTAAGCGATTCAAACACCAATGCCGATGAACTCTGTTCAAAAGCTGAGAAACCAAAAACAACAAAGGAAAATAAAAGGAAAAGAAACCAAATTGTTCAATTTTCTCAGTTTAGGGTAACACCAAACTGTTCGAAAGCTGCAGTAGCTCGTGTGGATTGAGATGCAATGAAGTAAAACCAACCACTCCCATTCCCTCAAGCACAATGCAAAATCCCATGATTCAAAAACTTTCAATTTTTCCATCAATTTCCCTCCTTTTTCTCACTAACCAAACGGAAAGTAAAGAGAACCAACATCCCATAAGCCAAAAATTCAAAAAAAACTCATTAAAAAAGCAGATCCAATAACATCAAACGCAGCCGGATCATGACAAAAACAGAGCATCAAAAACTCGAAGCATGCCCAAACAAACAAACCATGGCATAAATTAATGAAAGAAAATCAAATACATTACCGTTAGCAGGTCGTTCATTGTCGAGGGCAGCTGACAAATGCAACAAAGAAAAACTACAGCTTGCGAAGAAATTTAACAAAAACTAAAAATTTAAGGAAAAAAATTGAAGGCTTTTCCCCCGTGAGGGACCTGGTTAATTAAAAAAACCAGGCCACTGTTAGGGTTTCTAGAGGAGAGGGAGAGCGAAACAAAATGAAAGGGAAAGAAAGAAAGAAAGAAAGAAAGAAAGATTTTGCTTTTTGCGCTGGAGATGTTGCAGCAGAGAGAGGGGGGGGAGAGAGAGAGATCAGAGAGACGGAACGTGATTTTCTTTTCTGTTTTAAATTTCTCACTTTGTTTTCAGTTTTGAAATTCGTTTGTTACTTTTTTATTTTTAAACCATTATTGATTTATTACTCAAGCTGGGAATTTTCCAAAAACGATATTATCAACATTCGTAAAAAGAGTGAGTCAAGTCTCACAATAAACTAACAATAATATTATATAAATTTATTTTTTATGAAAATCGAACTTAAAATTTATCACTTACAAATGAAAATGAAGAAAAATATTATTAGTACGAAATCACCTCAACCTAGAATATTTGAAAAAGAAAGAAGTTGCACTTCCTATTTTTAAATGACGAAAGCGGCCCATTGATTTCGGCTGTTTTTCTCTACTTACATTACATGACAGCCATTGAAAAACTATGTAGCATGTGTTATGTCGGTCATGGCGGTGGACCTACGAGGTTCCACGAGTACTTGTAGGGTGCGTTTGTTGCACCGGACTGTCTCGGACTGGACTAGCTGCTGGGACTAAGTTGGACTGGCTTAGACTAGACTAAGCTGGACTAACTTAGTGAAGCGTTTGGTGCAGTGTCGGACTAAGAAGCAGGATAATGAAAACAGGATTATTCACCATATTTGTGTTTGCTTAGACTAGGATTACATTATTGTTCTATTTTAATAGCTCCAATACATGTGTCCAATGTCCTAAAAATTGGAGGGTTTGGAATTGGAATTGGGGTTGGCATAGGTGTAGCAGCATTGAAATTGAAATGGGAGTAACAATCTTACAAATTACTACAAATATTTGGGCACATTGCCCTGAGTTTAATCTCTTGAATTGTTATTGTAATCAATCCACAACTTGCCCTTAAAAGTTGATTTAATTTGTCTTCTTATCACACATTAAACGTCATTAGCCATCAAATACTTATATCAACATAACTTGATCCAAGGATTTCTTAGTCCGACAAATACATCATTCACTAAATTTTCATCCAGGATATTTTACAAAATGCCAGTTAACTATAGTATAGCATTCCAAAGTAGATCTCCATACTTTACAAAATCCTAGTTAACATTAGACAAAATACGTCATAGTGCAAAGCTAAGTTAGAAGCCATAACCTAAGATTGTACGATTAATAAAATACATCCATGTCTAAGGGCACCACATAATATACTCATCCGCTTGCTTTGTCGCTTAAAAGCCTTTGGACGAACACTTTCTTGAGTCCCGAATTGATTGCCCTGAACACTCCCACATTTTGTGGTTTTTCCAAAATAAGAGTCAATGCATCAATTTGATCCATAGGAGAAAGACCCATTGCTTCAAGTTCGTTAGCTATGTCAGTATGATTTGCAGTACCTTGAACTAAAGCTTCAGTTACCATTTGCATCCTCTTCCCACTTTCAACATAAAATTCTTTCAGTCCACTAATAATTGCCTCGGTTCCATCACTTGAATTTTCCATAGCTCTTTTCCTCTTTCTTTGGCTATTTTCAGATGGGGTGCTTTGTTGGCTTTGTTGGTTCATTGAAGATACAACATTTTCACCTCCAATATCACTTGCACCAACCTGAGCATGACTTTGTTCCTCCATCATTTCAGCAGGAGTTTCGGCTACATTACCCGTAGCCCGATCTTTTCCAAATATATATGCAAATCTATCGTACAGTGGAAAAGGTTTGCTTCTCCATCCATCAGCTTCTTTATTTTTCTAAGATTATATGAACATAGCAAAACTAAAATTTAGCATGCATAACAAATATAGCAGCAAGAATATAACTAATGTATAAATAAAATAGGATATGAACCTGCACATAAGAAAGCCATGCGTCATCACTGTCAACTTCAACGCACTTTTTGACATCATTCCATGCAAATCCACTTGTGTTTATCATGTCAAGGACCAAACTATATGTTTTTTTCCATTTCTTCAACTTTGACTCAATATGTGGAGTTGCCTTTATATTTGAATTAGGACATAAAACATTGACAGCTTTCGCTATTTCAATCAAAGTACCTTGTTTGAAAGCACCTGTGTCACATCGTTGCTTCCGAGCAACAAAATCCTCAAGAACGGATAGTAATACTTCTTCCTCAAAGGCTTCCCATTTACGCCTTCTTCCTTTTGGCTCTTGAGAAGCATTCAAATTATTGTGGTTATCCATACCTAAACAAAAAATATTTGAATGTACTAAAATACAATACAAAGAATCAATTTGCATAATATCCAATCAATTTGCATAATATCCAATCATTTTAATAATATCCAACGTATGCATGATAAAAAGGAAAACTAAAATAAAATCTTATCATTAACACATATAGCTAGTTCGGTTGATGGTTCCTAATTGCTCTCCACTCATTATACATTTCCTGAGCCATGGCATTCCTCTTTGCAGTCCACTGGTCAGATGTTTCAACACTACCAACATATTCACCTTCTTCTGTATTTTGTCCATCTTCTATTATTGGCACATTCTCCATTGGATCTACAGACATCTCTTGCCTAATAAGATTGTGTAGTAGGCAACAAGCGGTAATTATTCGACCTTGTGTCCTTATCGGATAGAAAGATGGACTCCTTAGTATCCCCCACCTTCCTTTTAGCAAGCCAAAACAACGTTCAATTACATTCCTTGCCTTAGAATGCTTCATGTTAAAATATTCTTCCTTATTAGAAGGTGTTCGTCCTTCCCATTCAGATAAATGATAAGGTATTCCTCTATAGGGTGCAAGGAATCCTTCACCATTTGTATAACCACCATCTACAAGGTAATAATAACCTAATAAAAAAAAAGACCTTATATTAGTATTTTGTAGTTCACAAACAAAACTAGACCTAACTTACAAAGTTGAGACTAACTAATAATCTTACCCGTTGGTACCTTAAAACCATTAGGCCTAGTAATTGCATCATGTAGCACTCTAGAGTCTGATGCGGAACCCTCCCACCCCGGAAACACATATATGAACTGCATATCTCCTGAACACACACCTAATACATTAGTTGCGACTCGACCCTTTCTAGTTCGGTATCTTGGTTTGTCAATTTCAGGTACATGCACATCAATGTGTGTTCCATCTAATGCTCCCAAGCAATTCAAAAAAAAAAAAAATAAGCTTTTGTTAATTTATACAAAGGAAATGAAGAGTTAAAGCTTAGGGAAAATGAAAATAATTATCAACATACCTTAAAACATCGCCACCTAGGATCTGTAGAATCAATAGGCACAGGTTGAGGGACTTTTAGTAGGATACCTTGTAATCGCAAAATTCCTTGCAATACACTATTGAAATACCTACTTATAGTCTCTCCCGACCTATAAAATCTACCACCAACACTACGATTCTTAGTATGATGTGCTAGTATTTGTAAAGTCATACACACCTGCTCCTCTACAGAGACCAAACCATCCGTTTTTACCCTCCCATCTTGACGAAGTAAGTCACATAATATGCCAAAAGTCCTTCTATCCATTCTCAATTCGTTGACACATTCAACATCAGTATTCCCTATTATACCATTCAGATAACACAAACTAATCTCTCGTCTAACAAGTGAACGGTTAGTCAAGGTGCGTCGTTCAACATGTCTCTGTTTTGCCCTTAGCATCAGCAACACAAGAATCGTACAAATGCAAATCGTCTCTAAATGAGACATCTCTAACAATAAGATCAATAAAAGCTTCCTTCGATCCATATCTATCCAAACAAAAAAAAAAAACGAAAAAAATATTAAGGACATTATGCTACTGCACGCTTTCCATCTGGCACAAAGAACAAACCAAATAATATAATCCAACTATGCTATATCAGCTGATAAAACAACATTACCGCAAATATCAAAAGCAAACTGAAACAAGTACAAAATTTCTAGGTATACTTATACCTAGAAAAACAGAAATCATGGAAAAATAGGTAGGGAAATGATAAGTTGCACTTGAACTAATCAATCGTGCAGTGTTTTAGTTTAAAATACAACTCGGGGTGTAGAGAAGAGAGTTGTCAGATAATATGAAGCAGAAGATTCGAGCATAATATCAAGCTATCGGTGGAAGCCCAGATAAGCCTCTGCAGTCTAACTATTTTCTAAATATCATAGTTGTGATTGGTGTTTTGGCAATTTTGTCGTCTTTATTCGGAAACTGAGCTCCTTAACCATCGAATGCAAGCAAAGCCGAAAATATACTTGAACTCCTTAACCACCGGAGAGAACTATGCTGTCATAATCACTAGATTTCCTTCAAAAGCTAGATCATAAGACAGAAGACATTTCACATACAAAAGCTGGAAACTTAATCTTTCAGTGGTAGGTATATGGTATAATCAAATCACCAAAATCTTATGCCTTTCGGTTGCACGACGAGTAGGTGGACCTATGCTTCTTAACAAGAAAGACTGCAGACTCAAAAATCATGAATAAATGATAAAAATGTGCACACTTGTAGCCTAGACACTCAACGGACACCAAAAAACAAAGTCAGATGACTTACTTTTTTCTTTTTTTTTTTTTTTTTTTTTTTAATTCTTACTTGATCCCGAACTTATTTAGTGATAATCGCCTAATGGAATGGCCTTTAACTCCTATAACATGTTATTCTCAAAGCTATTTTTCTTTCATTTTTAATGTTTAGGCTACCTACTCTATCCAAATAAGCATACAGACATTGCCACAGAAAAAACCACGACCAAGTGGACTATGTGGAACTATTCCGATGCCAAGCTCCCTATACACGATAGCATTGAACAAAATGATTCACAAAAACTGCGATGGACTATACATACAAGGCCATCTTCAAAAGCATTCCCTTCTTTACTTAACAGAAACGGAATGATGGAAACAATTCATGGTACCAGTTTTGCATAACTCAGAGTCTCAGATTGGATTTTGAACATACCTGCAAAGTGGAACAATGTCTTCCTCAATATCACGAGTCCAGAGGGACCACTCGATTTGTATAGCTGTGATCGGATAAATTGCGTGTGCCCTCCTTATTGTGTCCGGGCTGGCCTCAGATAACCCGATATACTTTACTTTTCCTTCTTCCACAAGTTTCTTCAGCTCACCCACCTAAACTCCACGAAAAACAAACGTATCTAATCAGTTTATACACAAGTTTGGTGCTTGGACGACTGTTGCTCATCTTATGGTGAACAAACAAGCATTAGTTGTGTGGCTATGTACTTAATCTCTTCCACCTGAACAGACCAAGGTACCGTAGTGCTTCCCACAACTGATCCACCCTAAATGGTTGACATAGCAGAATAGAAGAAATATATGCTCATCACGAAAGCTATCTCGTATGAAATTGGAAAGACTTCATTAAGAAGTCTGCATTTTTTATTTCATGAGGAAGATTATGTAAAGAAATGAATAATTATGTTAAGATTTGACAAAAAAAAAAATAATTATGTAAAGAAATGATCTTTAGATGATGATAAAAAGAATGAACACCTCCATTTCTAATGGTTGTATGATAAAACTAAGTTAATCTCAAGAGGAGGGGAGACAAGTAAGCTCCTCCATGAGGGAGAGACAAGTATTAAGATTATGACTTATTTCCAATGTGGGTTTGCCTTTCCTTTCCTTTGCCTCCCTTTGCCTCTATGACAGCTCAAATTAAAGTGATCTCAATAATCAAACCATCTTTCCCTTCCTCTCAAAAAGCTCTAAGAAAACTTTTGTTGCAAGTCTCTCTCTCTCTCTCTCTCTCTCTTTCTAACAACCTTCATAATGAGATAGAAACACTGAGGCTTCTCTCAATTGTATTCTTGATTTTCTCCAAGAAAACATTTGAGAGTGATATAGAGATAGGGTTTTAATCATTTTGTCACTTTAATTTAAGCACACGTGTAGCTAGCCAGGCATATGGCTAATGCTAATGCTAATGCTATAACAACAGCAGCAGGTGCAGCAGCTCCAGCAGCATCAACATCAAAGTTCATCAAATGTGTGACAGTTGGAGATGGTGCTGTTGGAAAGACATGCCTTCTCATCTCCTACACTAGCAACACTTTCCCTACCGTATATATTTTCTTACCTTCAACCCCTTTATGCATCTTTTTTTTTCCTTTCTGTCATTTTCATTGAATTTTTCATATTCGTTTCCCATTATCTTCTTGTTTTCTCATCAGTCATACATGATCTTTCTCATCAGTAAGTTAAGCATTTGTATGATAAAGAAATTACTCGTAAGTAAAAGACGAATGAGTTGTTCAAAGTTCGTATTGACAGTGGAGTCCTAATGAGTTATTCACCGAACATTTTCTATACATGTTGCTTGCTAACTCGTATGCGTATTCTTTTGGCAGACTTACTAATCTGCTGAGAAGACGAACATTTTCCTACTTTACCGAAGCAACACTATCGCATCATGTTTTCGAAAAACCCAAAAAAATCCCATTCGAATTAAAATCTTGAATTTGTTTAGAACCCAGATCATATATCAGATTTACACATCAAATTCGAAGCCAGATCACATTTCAGATTTACCATCACAGAAAAGCCCAAATCGCAAAATTATATACCCTAATTTGTTCAAGTGCAGAGGTCTAGGATTCAAAATTTCTCAAACCCAAAACAACAAAATCAAATAAAGCTCAGTAATATCACGATCTGCAAAACAAATGACGAAATAAATCGAAGATTCGAAGTTTACCAGATAACTCGGAGCAGATGAGGGCGAGCAGATGCAGATGAGGGAAGACGTAGAGATGAGGGTGAGGAAGACGCAGAGATGAGGGTGACGAAGACGACGATGAGCGAGGGCAAGACGACGATGAGGGAAAACGACGATGAGCGAGGGCAAGGAGGACGAGCAGGAAGTCACCCTCGCGATTTTCTCTGGGCTTACGAGTCCGCCCAATTTCGGGGATCCTGGGTAAGACCTCGTAAGGAGGTGTTTAATCCGAGCGAATCCCACCTAATCTCATTAAACCAAATCCTGCAGCACACCAAACAAGGGACTATAGTCCAGTCCAGTCCAGTCCTCCTTAATCCTATCAAACAAACGGGCCCGTATATTAAACTAAGGTGCTCAATTGTTTTCTAAATTCACGTTTTTAGTTTCTTCTTTGATAGTTTTTTTTAGAAGGTTAAAAATCTATTAGTACACCTATAAACATTTAAATTGTTCCTTATCAAACCCGATTTGATTTATTTTGGATAACTTAACTTGTAACTTTATTATACATCATCGAAACTCATAAGTTCAAAATAAATGTAAAAAATTCTTGATAAAAAAGATATGAATCATGGACTAAGGTTCAGTCGGATTGCACCCATCCTTGTGCATTCAACCTCAAATCTTGGACTATAGTTATGTAGAGAAAAAACAAAATTCAATCATGGTTGTTCAATAAATAATATTGAACGGTGAAAGAAGTTCATTCGATCAGCATCTAAAATCTATAATTTTATTTTGTTTTTAATTCACTTATCTTTATATATAAAACCAACAACTCCTTTTGGGGTCACAAACTTTACCAAAAAATAAGTGGACAGAAATGCCCATCAAACAAAAAACTTCAAAAGCAGCCCAAAATAATGTATCAAATGTGGCAGGGGTATTTTCGTCATTTTAAAAGTACTTTTTTAATAATTGTTTTTACAGTAATTTTTTTTTATATATATAATTAGTACCTCACAATAGGCTAGCAATAATGTGATTCACAAGTTGTTCGTTAAATATTATTTTTTCTATTTTTAAACACGTTCAAAACATCTTAAGAGGCATGTAATGCCGGTTATAAAAAAGGTTTTTCGCACGTGCATAATAATGTGATTAAATTAGTTGTCAAATGATTGTTTTTTTTTAACAAACGATATTATTTACACTAAGTGGAAGTGGGGTGGGGTTAGCCTCATTGAGCTAGCAATAATATGATTCAATCAGTTGTTTATTAAATATTATTTTCTCTATTCTTAATGTAAATTCAATAAAGATAAATTTTATTACGTGAATTCAGCTATTTTGATTGGTTTATGAAGGGTTAGCATGATCTAAGATTATTCATTTACTCCAAATATTTGACTTTCCTTTTGTCAATTTACGCATATAAATACATTTAAAACGTGTAAATCGCACATAACACTCCGTGATTCAAAAAATGTTCTCTTAATGAAGGGCATGAAGGAAAGTACAAAATTGATTAAAAGTTTGGCACCCTAAAAAAAAATATAGACCAAAAATTACTATTGAAACAAGGAGGGAGGTTGCGATGTGAAAGTGACCGGAAGGTAGGGAGGGGTGAGGGGTTCAAGACTTGGAAGAAGACTTAAGAGCTAAGTAAATTTTCTGATCCAAGTAGTCGACGTTGGAGTTTCGGAGAAAACACACAAAACGAAACGCCGCGTATTGGGTACGCACGCCACGCAGAATAATCAAGAAGGTGTCGGTCCTTCGCGTGTCGACGAAAATACCGACAGGTGGCTGCCCGTGGCACAATAAATCCAATGCCCAACAGCTTTCCGTATATCCAATTATATTTATATATCGATCAATTTGCACATCGACTCGAATCGAAGCTAACACTCTCTCTCTCTCACTTTCTCTCTCAAGAAACACCTTACGTTGCTGAAGAAGGCGGCTGTCAGACCAGAGCTTCCTTTAGGTACTGACGATTCGTTACTCCAATCAATTCCGTTTACGGATTAGTAAAGGTGTAGTTTTTGTGATCGATCGTGAATGCGTGTTATGAAATTGTGATTCTTTCTTGTTGCTTGTATTTGATATTATTATGTTGGTTTGTGTACTGCTTGATTTACTCATTTGCGTTCAATTGTATCAATTTAATTGCTTTGTGGGAATTTGGAGAAAAACGTTATCGAATTGTGGTCAAATCACCCTTGAGAAATCGATTTGATATGCTTTCCCTTACAACGGAATCGTGTTCGTGTCTTGAGAATCCTGACTGTTTATGTGGAAATCTCTCTGTTGGATGAAAGTGATAGGTTTTCCATCAAGTGTAGGACAAAATAGGGGTCGATTGAAGTGGCTAAAATTAGAGAACTCAGAGTTTGAGTTCCATCCTCCGAACCTTTGCAAGTTTGGGGAAATCTTTAGCCCCATGTGCATCGGCTGTGTATTTCGAAAAATGACAACAAAATGTTAACTAGAGCTAGATTCTTTTGGAACACTCTTTCGCCCTTTATCGGCTGTTGCTTGCTGCCAAAGATATGCATAACCTTGTCCCGAATCTCTACTCTGTGTTTTGTGATGGTGAACTGAAAATAAGTTTTGTTGGCTTTCGTTATTAGTCAAACGTGTAGATTAAGTACCTATAAGTTTCCAATTGTTTAAGCATGGTCTGCAATGTGCCGAGTATTAGCGAGCAGAAGGGATTTATACTTTTTGTTTAGTTACTTCGTTTTGTACATCACCAAGTTTAGGTTTTCTTTTTGTTTTAATCCACTGAATTTGTTTCCAGATTACTGATCGCACCGTTCATTTGTTTTAGGAATCTCAGGTTCGGAGGAAAGTGTTTTGCGTTTTGAGTTTTGGCAAATAGTCTGGAGATGGAAGACAAAACTGAATATAAAGGAGAAGAAATTGAAAAGGTTCAAAAGGAAGAACGGTTTATGGTGATGAAGACCAAGGATGTAGAACCAGGCGACCTGAAGGAGGAGAAGATTGAAGCGGAACTTGAATTAAAGACCAAGTCAGTGGTAAAAGAAAAGTCGAAACATGAAAAGGATGAGGATAAATATAAGGATGCAGATGAGGAGAAATCAAAGAAGAAGGATAAAGACATAACGAAAAAGGAAAAGAAGAACAAGAAGGACACTGAAGCGGGAGAGAGTGAAGAAGATAAAAAGAAGGACAAGGAAGAGAAGAAGAAAAAGAACAAGGGGAAGAACGTAGATAAAGATGATATAGAAGGGGGAGAAAAAGAGAAAAAGAAGAAAGATAAAAAGGACAAGGGTAAAGATTTAGAGGAAGGGGAAAAGGTGGATGATGAAAAAGAAGGGAAGAAGAAGGAGAAGAAAGACAAGGATGAGGAAAACGACGGTGATGATAAGAAAGAAGGAAAGAAGAATAAAGACGAGGATGAGAAAAAGAAGAAACACAAGGGCGATGATGAAAAAGAGAAGAAGAGTGATGAGGTAAAAGGTGACTACGAAAAAAAAGAAGGGGAGAAGAAGAAACACAAGGATGATAAAAAGAAGAAACACAAGGGTGGTGATGATGAAAAACAGAAGAAGAGCGATGAGGTGAAAGGTGACGACAATAAAAAAGGAGAGAAGAAGAAAGAGAAGGACGATAAAATGAAGAAACACAAGGACGGTGATGATGAAAAAGAGAAGAAGAGTGATGAGCAAAACGATAACAAAAAAGAAGGGAAGAATAAGAAAGACAAGGAGGACAAAACGAAGAAACACAAAAATGAAGAGGATGATGAGGAGGTCAAGGCTGAAGTTACTTCCAGGGAGATCGACATTGAAGAAAATGTAAAGGAATCTAAGGGGGAAGTAGAGGAGGAGACGCATATAGATGAAGGAAAGGACGATAAAAAGAAGAAACACAAGGGTGGTGATGATGAAAAAGAGAAGAAGAGTGATGAGGTAAAGGGTGACGATGATAAAAAGGAAGGGGAGAAGAAGAAAGACAAGGACGATAAAAAGAATGATAAAAAGGACGGGGAGAAGAAGAAAGACAAGGACGATAAAAAAAAGAAACACAAGGGTGGTGACGGCGAAAAAGAGAAGAGTGATGAGGTAAAAGGTGACGGCAATAAAAAAGAAGGGGAGAAGAAGAAAGACAAGGGCGATAAAAAGAAGAAACACAAGGACGGTGATGATGAAAAAGAGAAGAAGAGCGATGAGCAAAAAGATGACAAAAAAGAAGGGAAGAAGAAGAAAGACAAGGAGGACAAAAAGAAGAAACACAAAAATGAAGAGGATGAGGAGGAGGTCAAGGCTGAAGTTACTTCCAGGGAGATTGACACTGAAGAAAATGTAAAGGAATCAAAGGGTGAAGTAGAGGAGGAGACGCAGAGAGATGAAGGAAAGGAGGGTAAAGAGAAGAAAGATAAAGAGAAAAAAGTGAAGGGGGAGAAGGGTGAGAAGGGGGAGAAGGGCGAGAAGAAAAGGAAAGTCGATAAAAAGGACAAAGGCAGTGATGTTGGTACGCTGAAACAGAAGCTAGAGAAGATCAATGTCAAAATACAAGGCCTACTTGAGAAAAAGTCAGACATCATGAGGCAGATAACAGAAGCCGAAAGTGCAAGCCTCACTGTTGCTGAGAAGCCCACAGAAGCAGCAGCATAGCAATCTTTGGTAGCGCATTTCACCTCTCTATACTATGGTCCATACTTTGTGTTTAATTCTACATGAATAAAGGTGTTCCTGGTAACGAATAAACGTAATCTGTTAGTGTGGTTTTCTTGTGTTGTGCAATTTAGAAGTGATCCATGTGTAAACTGATGTTTTGTGTAAACCTCACATTTCGGTGAGTGTTAGGGCAGCGGAATAAGTACTAGAGGAAACCCAGTAAGCTGGAGTGGGTTGGTATGTGTATCAACTTACAGGATTATGATGGGAGGTTTCGGTAGGATGTAAATTACTTTGAAATTTTGTTTTGCACGTAAACAAAGAGGCTGTGTAACTTTTTATATGAAATACAAATTACAGTAGTATGTACGTGATATTTTCTCTGTATTCAAGTCTTGTTTTCTTCTGAGAAAGCATGCAGCTGCCGCCTGAATTTCCTTCTGTTAGATCTAACCAGCTTTAGATTTGGAGCTGTTGAGGCTACTAGATTTCTATCTCTGTGCACCGGAGAGGAGCCTCTCCTACGTAACATTGCAGTTCAAAATTTGAACAAATAGGCGGCAGTGTGAGCTACATGTGTTTTGATCCGCTATATTTTTGCTCGAATTCTGGCCAACAAATGAGCAAGTGCATGATTCCAAAACGGAAAGCGAACTGTTTTCGAAATGAAATGTATCCACAAAAACTTATCTGAGAGACCGCAATGAATCATTTCGTGTACTCGTCATTTGTTCTCTACAAGAAAATTACATGTGGCTTATCTAACAAGTAATACTTTCTCTATGAATAGAAACCTTACATATCAGTAAAACGGTGTACAAACTCTGATTGGCTTGCTCCAAGCGTGCGCATCGATTTGTCCTCGATCCTCGTCTTGTGTGAAGTTAATGTCATCTCTACCTCAAAAACTTTCCATTTTAGTAGAAAAGGATGGAAACTGAATGCCGCGTTATAGTAAAAAGATAGGAACTGGATCGTATGTAGATCCAACTTTAGTCATTCGGGTCCATTTCCTCATCCTGATCAGAGTAGAGAGTAGCATTAGTTCTGTCACTGTCATTTGATTCTGGTTGTTCGTCCAGAGTACTTCCGTACTCTGAAAATTCATTGTCCTCCACTTTACCATCTTCCCCAGCTGAATCCAAAGGAACTTCTTGACCATGCTTCATCCACTTCGGGCACTCTTCTTCGCCTCCATATACAGTTCGGCCATCATGACCTTTTACATGAACTGGAGCATCGGCAGAAGACATTCTACAAGAGCATTCGGGGAGTGGGTGTGAAATGAACAAGGCTGGCTTCGACACAACGGATTGCCTTATTAGGCCTTCCTCACCTAAGCTTTTCTTAAGATGTTCCTGCACTGAGAGTGTCCAATTATGCTTGGGATGGTAAACATTGTCCCTCGTCATGTTGAACAGTTGTGCTACAACTTTCCTGTTCGAAAAGAGGACACACAAAGTTAAACAAGATCACCAATCATATATAAAAAGTCGAATTAGATTCTTTTTGTTTTTCTCTTGCCTGTCTGGTCGGTATGTTCTAGAAGAAGCAACCTCATACAAACGGTGTCCCATGACCAAGCTTGAAAAATCTGGCCATCCACTGCCATCATTGTTAAAACCAGGAAAGAATGTGTCTGCTTCCACAGAGACAATATAATCAAGAGCATCCCAAATTAGTCTATGTGCTTGCATTCTCAGATCCAAAGCAGAAAGGTCTGGTTCGATGTCAGTCTCAGTAATCCAACCATACCAGCCTTCTTTTTCATGTTGATAGATAGGTCTACCGGGAGGTGGAGGAAGAGGCCGAGGCCTAGGACCGGCCTTCTTCCATTCTTCTTTAAGTTGTTCCTTGCTTTTTGCTGGAGGTGGTTGAAATGGATTTTGCGGAAGAGGTGTTTCAGGTCCAAGTATATCAGACAATTCTTTATTGCTGCACAAGGAAGTGCGATCCACTAAGTTGGGAAACATAGCACGCAAAGGGACCAGAACACGTTGACCCCCAAATGTTTCTGAACCAGCCAGGTATATAATTGTTTTAGGACGATACCCCATTGAACGAAGAAGAATTCCAACCTGTGAAAGTGTCAAGAAGAATAAATGAGCTAATGAACCACGAAAATGTAGATAGATTGATTTATTAATTAGCATCGATGACCCCATACATCAATGCACCACCAAAACTGAAATTTTACATTGTAAAATGACGCAATAAGTAGAAGATCAAATTTATACCATGGTTCTTAGTAACAAGCTTGTTCACAAACGTATTAACATGCTTGAGTCAAGCCCCGGAATAAGGACTCAAGCTTGAGATAATATACAAGGTTTTCAAGCCCAGGGTCTTTCTTTCTACTCCCTCCCCTCCCTTATCTTATGCTTTTGGTCAAGGCCAATCAACGAGGTAATGTAGAAATCACAGTGACACATATCCTTATTTTGAGTGGATACCTTTACAAGGGATCAGTCCTTACTTATTCGTTGTCTATTTTGAAATAAAAAATTTCAAGTAATTAAAATACGAAAGTTGTTTTAATGAATTAGATGGTGTTGGATTAATTAAATTCTCAGTGTCATTCCATCCTCTACTGTTTTTTTTGGTCTGCATCCTCGTTTCTTAAACCTATCACTTGAGCTTAAATTTTTGGAAACACAAATTCCACTCCCATTGTAATGTAAATATTTAATATTTAAAAGTGAAATTGAAAGAAGGATGCTTGAGGTTCTGCTTTTTCTGAACTGCTCAAATCAATTCAGCGTTGAGTGAGTGCCAAGGAAACTTAATTTCACAACCAGCACTTAAATTCACTACTAATCTTCTAGATATTCTTATGGCACTGAAAAGTGAAATTTTCAAAAACAGTAAAAAATGGACCACGAGAAAGAAGCATCAGAGTGGACTAGAAGCCACACAACAGTACTGACAATTTACAAATACTTAAGCTGGATCTGAAATTAGTACTGAGCTTACCTCTTCAGGCATCAGCAGGCATGAACCATTTTCTCTACGCAAGTGTGAATCTATGCTTAGTTCCTCATGAACAATGCCCTTTTTAATCATTTGTTTCCTTCGATATTGTATGAGTTCAGTGTGAACATCCTACAGAAAAGTAGCAAGTTAACAAGATAACTTTGATAACCATGAAAGTGAATGGACACACTGTTAATATTTTGCAGTTGTTTAAGGTAGAAACCACCTGTACTCAAGAGGAGGAAGAGAACTCCAAAACTGAATTTTTATCAGACTCAGATTTAACCAAGGAACAAAGGAGAACAATCGTTTTAACACTAACTTAGACTTAACAGCTATAGATATGAAAAATATTGTAACCCGAAAGTTTAAGCTGTGTGTATGTGTTGGACAGAATTATGTTAAGTTGTAACACCCGTCACATGTGAACCTCTTTCCATCACTAAGGACCAACATGTGGAACTCAACTTAATATTGGAATTTCGTAATTGGAGGTGGTTCAAAATTAGGTTCTATTACTCTAATACTATCATAAACTCTAAGCATGTAGATCAACAATTTATATTTTCACAACTACCAAAGATAAAACCGGCTTAAACATCTTACCTGAAAAAGTTCAGCACAGCCATGATATGCCAAGGTTTCTCTCACTAAACCAGGATGATACGCTAGGAAAGGTTGACCCCATGCACGTAACCTATTGGAGTATAAAAGCCAAATTGATCAACTGAAGGAAAATAGTTATTAGAAGTAAATTATTAGAAGAAGTGAACAGGGTCCACCAGAAGCCAGGTAAAATGATTTTGGTTGAGGTTATGTTACTTGTAATCAGATCTATTTGAGAGGTCTTAGCTAGCTTTGCTACATGGTGGATTTCTTATGCACTATTTTTTAATTCTTGTTTTTGTTTTAATAAAGTGTTATCATTTCTTCTCAAAAAAACAAGATAAGGAAACCAATAAAGATCCATCATCTACAGAAGCTACATAAATAAAAGCTGTGATACAAAATAATCACATAACTGCCTTCTAATCTAGTAATATATACGAAATTAATAATCCCTAAACTCTGATGAGATAGAATCCCTAAGCAAAAACCAAAACCTCACCCCTTCCCAAAAGAATATGACCACACTAGCGGATATTATAGGAAACTTCACGTGGCCTTTGAAGCTCTTTAAGAGGATGTGTTCACTTTGACTGCTTGCAAAACCTAGGCATATACATTAGGCTTATAGTTTCCATTTTCCTTATACAAACTTCTATCCAATTTGTAGAAAGCCAGACCTAAGACTTTCAAAGATAAAATTTCCATACTCCATAACTCGACCCCTCCTGTTGACTCCATCCTTCTGGTTAACTCTATCTATTGCCTAATCTTTCCAACTCAACCGTAACCTTCAAATAAAATCTATTTAATTAAAAACATCTTGCATCAGATGGTCTAAGAGCAATCTGTACTAATCAAGTTCTCTAAACACCAATATCGCTCTATTGATTCAAATCTTCAGGAAAAAAGGTGCGTTGCTAGATTCATACCTCTCCACCATCTTGTGTCCAAGCATTTGAATTTCTGGCCTGAATTGAAGTGCATGGAAGGCAACCCTGCATCTAAGTCTTTGAAACTCGGCCATGTTTGGTGGAAGGATTGACTGAAAATAGGATTATATTGCATCAACACTTAAACTTAATTGTCAAGCATGCATGCTTGGAACACAAAAATCACTAAGTCAAAAGAAACAAAACAGACTCACTACTGACATAATCATATATGAGAATGATCCCTATGAACCAATAGGAAAGCGACAGAGAATGAATGTTTAAGTGGTTCTTAGATAACATTTATTTATTTTCATAAACAATGGTTCATAGGTGACGGTTCTAGCGCAAAAAAGAGTATGACAATATGTGGTTATAAATGTTAACAGAATATGCATATTTTGTCAAGCAGATGACATTTTGAAATAGGCTATACTGTTAAACTAGTAGAAAATCAGCTACCTGCAGACATCCACCATCAGCAATGATGAAGCCGATAACTTTGGTTTTCTTTAACTTTGGTAGGACTTCTTTGATATAAAAATTTGGAGAAGCTGAATTCTTCGGTCTAAAAGAAGGGAATTCATTTCTTTTCCTTGCTGCCTTCAGATTATCTGGCAGACTCTTCACAATGACTATGTCATTTTTAAGAGATGCTATAAAGTGCACCTCATCGTAGAGATATGTAAAACTCTTGAAACGAGAGCTGGCAAAGTCATAAAAACAAAAGAGATAAGAAGCAATGAATCATATGATCGCAGCAAACTGGCATAAAAGAAGTAGCAAACTAGAAAAGAACCTGATGCCTTTTGAGCGAGTACTTTCTTGAATGTCTGGAATGACAAGAGTAGCATTTAGAAGCCTGGATATGGTGACCAGATCACAGATCTAGAAAATTAACAAAGATTTATGAACACCACATACAAATTATCACGGAATCACTTTCACATATTTGACAAATCGTACCGTAGATCTTATCTTTCCAAATCCACCAAATATTTTCGCATAAATGAAGCCATTGCTCTGTTCATTTGGAACTGTAAAAAAGATAAAAGTATTCAATCAACTAAAATATGAATGGTTAAAGGTTATCAAATACTCCAGTGACAAAAAAGAACATAGAATGAGGGAACTCAATTCAAATTCAATATAACAAAGATAACAGTTACTATTAGCTTCGAGACTACAAAATGTGTTTGGTCATGCATGTGAGGGAACGGATTCACCAATGGGTTCAAATTGTCAAATTCATAAACTATATCATGCAAGAATATGATAAACCCAGAAACGAACAAACTAAGAAAATTCACAAATGCAAGAAAAAGGGCAAGATCATCACCAGGATAGTTGCCTCGGGGGTTGGCATAAGGCTGAAAAGACTGTAGGGTCTTCACAGGCCCCCATAGCTTCCTATTAGGAACACTCTGCATGATTGTAAAAAACAAAAGAAGCCATCAAGACAACCAAGAACATACACTCGAAATACATGTATAATGGACAGAGAAATGAATCAAAATCCCACCTGCCTCCCAGAGATAGAATCGAAATCGTTATGGAATGCGGTCAATGCGCTATACTGGACTAAATCGACAGTCGAAAATCTTGCTATAGAGATGTGCCGAAGCAATGATGCAAAAGATAAAATGAGGACAAAGAGAGCAACCCATTTTATCTTAGATTTGAACAGCATCTTGGCTCATCAAGCACACAACAAGAATTCCACTTTCCCCAATCAAACATCACATTCCAAATCCAATTTCAACTCCATGATTTTCCTACTCAAAAATCAACAATCAACAATCATAATTCAATTAACCAAGAAAACAAAGACAACCCATTTGAGCTAAAACAATGAATCAATAATAAAAAAAAGATGTCAAATTTCGAATCAAATGATCTGAACTATTGTACCACCAGATAATCAAAGATCAAAGATTGAAAAAATCGTAAGTTAAGTCAACGAACCTCGGAAGCAGGGGCCATTAGTTAATCCAAATCTGAACAATATAAAATTGAACATGGAAAAACTTTCTCGGGAAACAAACAGAAAGCAGACGGAGGGGTATCAACGAATCTGGTGGTGTGGAGTGAAGCTTTGGACGAAAGAAAATCCGAAAGGGAAAAGGGTTTTAGATTTTGTGCGGTAAATTTGTAAAATGCAAAATGTAAAATGGAATTGGAAATTTGGAAGAAAGGAAGGAATTTTGTGTTTTGTCGTGGGTGTCAGAGTGTGTGTTTCTTCTCACTCGGATTCGTACTCCTTTTTTTTATTTTTTCGATCGAACCTTTTTTTTATGTTCAAGATCTCGAGTTTTGTTTGTCTTACTTTTACTGCACAATTAATAAATACGAGTGAAAAAAACTAATTCAAAAGTCGGGTATAAAAATAGAAAAAATTAATTAAAAGAGTTTGAAAATTTTAAATTTTAAAGAAATTAACAAAATAAAGGATAAAATAAATAGTACCATGATTGATTTTTTAGTATAAAAATAAGATTTTTCGTTAAAATGAACAATACCATATGCTTTTCGTTAAAATTCTCATAAAAATATTCTTAATCAGCTGAGTTACGAATCTTTGACACTTTAATATTGTTTCTTTCTTCTTAAACTTGTTACCAACTATGTTACAAAATAATACTGTTTGTTGATATTTCTCTTAGCTAATAAGTTGTACGGTCGAGTCTAATGATGTGTAAATGATACCATTGTATTAAAACTTGTTAAAAATATTAATTTTTTTCCTTAAAAGACACATTTGCATTCTCTCTCTTCCTTTTTCTTCAAATTACTAGCGGATAGCATTCTTTAGTAAGAGATGCGAATGGAATTGTTATTAGTACTCGAAAAAATAAAAAGCAAGTTTCATTTCAAAGTTATTTCTCCAGACTTGAAGAAGCTTTTCTCGTACTGGGGAGTGGGGACTTGATTCCGGATAAGGATTGTCTGCCCTCCCACTTCCGGTGCCCTCCTGTTTTGTATGATCACGGTTAAGCTCCATCAACATTTTATATTATTTTTTTATAAAGATAATAAGACAAAAATAAATAATAATATAAAATGTTAACATGACTTAACCGTGACCACACAAACAGAAAAATATGAGAGGGCACCGGAAGTTGAAGGATCATTAATCAACCAAGGTCACGGGGGGTTTAAGACAAATTTGTGGCAGAAATGCATCCTTGTGTGGTATGTAACCCGGTAGGAAGTAGCTTGAAGATCAAACAACCCGAATGGCATTAAATTTGCCTTCATTTGCTTGCTTTTCCCATGGCTGACTGTGACCGCCCAAAGGACTCGCAAGCAACGTATCAATGATGCCCTCCGCCGCGTCTTTTTTGTTCTTGGAACACGTCTTTATATTCCATTTTTTTCATGAATCCCTTTTTAACGGAAGAAACGGAACCTCGAGTGGTTCATTGGCCGGCGATCATACAATCTCATAACAAAAATTAGTCGGAATTTTTGTTGCTAATCTACGATTTCCAAACACATCATCTACTTTCAATCAAATATTCATTCTTACATATGCAAACTCCCAACTTTGAACGGGCTAACCAACTGGATCCAAATCAGCCTCCGCATCCTCACCATCAAGCATCCCTGCCCCAACCTCGACCTCAGCATCTGCTTCCAACTGACCTCCCTCTTGACCCACATCCGCATCGGAGCTTTGCTTCTGATGTTCATCGGGGATTGGACTTCCACCTTGGGACATGTTGCCAGCTGCAGCAATGGTATCAGCGTCCATTGGCGTCCCTGAGGCTTCACCATCTAATTCACTTGCAGGTGTAGCATTCTTCAGGGAAAAAAATATTGTCAAAATTCTTGGGGTACAATTAATGCTGATACTTCCATATACGTACACATGCATTTACTTGATCTCAAATTTGAAAACAACCTACCCCAAGACAAAAGGGAACACAAAATATACAACAATACAGGGACAAAAGTTTATAACATTTTTCATCTCATTTTTTCAATCTTTAGGCTGAAGATGCAATAGCACAGATCAGGTGTTATGCAGCCATGTAACGTTATGTCTAAATAATAAAGATGTTTGTTTCTAAATCTCATCGGCAATATACACGCACAAACAAACACATACACATTATTCATATTATTTCCTCATTTGCATATTCAACTTTCTACAGGAATCAAAGATGTCAACAATAAAACGCTACAAATTCAACACACTGCCAATTATATACCTGATTTTCTTCCAATCGATGTGCAGCACCTTTTGATTCCTCCTTTTTAGCACGTTTAGACCTGTCATTTGGTTTAGCTTGGTATTTAGACCGCTCCTCAGGAGTCAAAAGTTCCAGCGGTACAACTCCTTCAATACCATGTTCAGTAAACTGCAATGACATCCACACAAGTGGTGTAAAGCTCAGTGAAAAATGAAATAATACATTAACTATGCAAACATAGTTATATTCATACTCGAGAAAATCCTTCCAAGTCTTGTCTAGCTGAAAATCGAAGACCTTTCCAGCAATAAACCTGCATGTTGAAATTTTACTATTGGATAAAACAAAATCAAATTTTAAGTGGAACACTAGTTTGAGTTTCAACAATTCTAATATTCAACGGCAAGAGGTAATGCACATTGAATCACATTGTGAAACAGTTGAACAGCTATTAAATAAAATAGCACTCTATATTACCAATGAACCCTAGTCAAAATGCAACCCAGCTTTTATCTATATGATTGTCTTCTGATATTGACCCAAAATTCTGGAAGAAAACTCACTCGGCTATTTTTGTGGTGATACTCAGGTTCTATTCCAGCTGCTGGATCCATCTGTAACTCAAAGAAATTCATCTTACTAAACAGTTAATGAGAAAATAAAAAATCCATAGCATGAGAAGGGACAAGAGTGAGCGCGAGTACACACGCACAACATGCTAGTTTGGGCATTGAGAAGTAAATAGTACTTACATCTTCAACCAAGGGCTTCCAGTACTCAGTGATGGAAGGTGTTCGAACACGTTGAGGATCAGTTAAAGCATTCTGGAGAAGTAAAAAAGAACTATCAAACAACAATACTGAAAGGAACATATTGCTACATATTTACATGTTTCTTCCTCAACAACTTGATTTGTAATCTTTGTCTTCTTTATAGTAAGAACTGAACTGATATTCTATGAGTATAAAAGTACTAATTCAGAAAGGACAGTAGGTATGAAACATGAAGAATCAGCAAGATGCTATTAACTTTTTTTGTTAACAGCTGATAATATAATTATTTATATATACTGTGTGAGTGTGGGGGTGTACATTTCCTCGTGATGATCACCGCCACTCTTGAAAATAAATCAAACTTTGTCTCAATATTTAAATACAGAATCGGCGAAGCTTGTGAAACATTGGAGGTTGCAAAAAATAATTGCATATATTCAAAACCTTGTGAATGTTTGTCATGTTTGAAGCCAGATTTATTTCAACAATCTTGTCATAAATAGCAATCTAGCATACCGGATTCTGATCTGCCCACTTCCACAACTGAGATAGTTCTTTATTTCCCATTCTCCATCTCGGCCTACTGTTGAATTTAGGACAAAAAAAAACCAAAAGTTAATATAATGAGCACTGCAAACTTATTAAATATCTTCACAGGTCGCAACAAACAGAAGGCTAACAAAAGTTGGTGAACAATTCAAAAATTTTAATTCGTAGGCATGGGTATATATGCCAGCAAAAATCCATGAGTTCATCTAGCATGTGAATTTGTTTATTTTTCTGCGTAGATCATAGCTTATTTTAAAATATACCATTATGAAGGTAGGGTTGTCTTTCTCTCAATCCAAATCATTTCGTATATTCAAGTAAGAGGAAACAATCTCCACCACAAGGCAAAACATCAGCACTTGGTCAGAAGACCTCATCTCAAAAACAGTCTAGTTTTGTTTCCTTTTTTCTTGGTGAAAGTGAGTACAGAAGTATCAGCTGGTATCAGGGCAGCATTTGGGTAGCAGGGTTCTGCCAAAAAAATGTGTAAATCTTATTCCTTCGTACAATATCATTGAGGACCAGTGGAATGTCTTTAATATTTCCAGAGATGTCACCGCAATTTTGACCAATTTCCAAGTTCTTGCTCTGTTATGTAAAATGGTAGTATCACTGGAATCTCTGAAGTTGTTAATATTCCCATGGAAGTTTTCTACAGCAATGTCTTTAGTATTTCCAGAGATAAAGTTGAGATCTGAAGGAAATGTCTTTAATACTACACATCAAAAGTTGAAACAATATACACCCGTGTCTATACCAGTAACGCAAAACTTCAGAAACAAAAAAAATCGAAACATCAAAACGACGAGTCAAAATATGCATCACTGTTTAGAATAAAGAGATATAAAACATACATAAAAGATAAACCTATTCCCAAGGCCATGAATAACTAAAGTAGAATTGCCCAGCAGGGCTAGCAAACAAAGGATGAATTTACTTCTATCTGCTTCAGTTATTCTTATTAAGACCTTATACATAAGGAAAAAATAAAATTGTTCAATTTTTTCTTATTAAAAAACACATTAAAAGGAATAGCAGGACCCAGACAAGCAGGCCACTGAATTGCATACCGCTTTTTGGCTCCTTCTTGGATCACCTTTTTCTCCATTGGCTGCTTCTCAAATGGGGGACAACCGTCACATTTCCACCATACCTAAGAATAGATTAAATGCATATTATGCTCAAGAACAACAATAACATTTTCTGAGAATAGCGTGGCTGAAGCCAGATAACACACTCACCCAATTCCTTTCACGTTCCAATATATGCTCAATTTTATTAAGAAATTCCTTCCCTTTGGGCGGAGTCATCTCAAGCAGCTTTTTGACACGCTCCTCACAAGATTTTATTTCCTCTTTCTGAAATCAACAAGGAAATCTTTAGCAGACATCATAAATTGCACAGATATTCTAAAGCTGACTTTATAGCATCATACAAAACCTTTTGCCATAACCATGTCCAAATGAAAGTAAATCCTCTTTACCAGTTCACAATGAAAGGTATACTACACAAATTCATTAATTTTTCAAGCTTAAAGAAAATGTAAGCAGTGTCCATTCGCATCTTAATAAAGATAAGATATAGTCCCAAGTACAACTCAATTACCCAGGGACCATCAGTTGCTTTTTAATACAATAAACTTAGAGTAAATTAGCGATTTTTTTTTTTTTTTTTTTTTGAGAAGAAACGATAACAAAACTGATGCAAATGACTGGGATAATGCTGCACTCATAAGCGAACACAAGCACAGAACATTGATATAAAGTTACAGGTGAGATCTGAATGTAGTACTCTAATCCACCCTTGTTCCAAATTCCTAACTTTGGAGATAAACAATAACAAAATCATAACATATCTAAGGCATCTCAATTTATTCCATTTTTTGTCAACATCTTTTGTTATAACCAACACCGCCGAGGTAAATTCTCTTTCTAAAGATAGCACCACCTGAGGAAAGTTGTCTTCTTTTCTAATGAAAGCAAAAGAAGAAGGAAGAAAGTTACAAAAGTCAACAAGATATAACTACAACACTGACCATGCTTTCAGAAGGTAAATCTTTTTCACTTTTTCCCGGGGCCTACAAGAAAAGAAGAGTTAGTTTTACCATATTAGAGTACTATAGGGAAAAATAGATCAATTAGAAAGTTGAAAAGGGCCATTATAACAAGCCCAAAGATTAGGAAGGTGTAATGATATTTCCCCAAAATCAATATTAAGACCTGTTTAACTCTACCTTCAGATAATCGAACAATATGAGGCACTGCACAAGAATGTGACGTCGGAAACTGGGATCCTTCAACTGTGCTCACCAGAAAACATCAAAATTCAAGGATTTGATTCCTAATCAAAATAACGGTCTGCTACAATTAAACTCTAAGTCAACACTCCAGCATTACTAACCTCCAAACCCATCAGTTTACTGCTTGTAAGATATTTTATGCTAAAATTTGTTGCTTCCTCCTCCAAGTTATTGGCATCTCCCTCTTCATCACTTAATGGTTGAGCTTCAAAGGTATTCAAAACAACCTAACAAGACATTCAAGAAAAGAATATTTGAGTGAATAATAAAATAAAGAGAAACTGGCATACCATAAAGATAAATAAAACGAAGATGTCAGAAGACTGTTATTACCATTAAACCAGACGTAAATTTCTTCCACTTGGTAGGACCAAGAGTTAAGGAAGGAGGGTTACAGAAGCTTTCCTGAAAATCCATCCAGACAAGTTTTTAGCATAATGAATGATATCAATGATATCAGTTTACAAGAAGAATTACAGAAACAAAGTATGAATATTTAACAACATTTCAAACTATATAACCTTTTAGCATTATATATAGACACTCCCTAAGCTCAAAACTCAAATCAAAATGGAGAAGAGGAAACCATAACTAAAAAGCTTAGCTCCGTATTGCTTCAAAGTTGCATAGTTTACCTGTAAACTCCAAAAGGTTTTGTAAAAGTTGAAATCGATGGAAATTCCTGAAAATTATAAAACAGATAACATATATGCTCAAGAGACCTATACTCACCAAAAAGTTACACACATTAGATATATTATACAGATATATGTGTAATAATATGTTGACATCAACATTGAGAAACCAAGCAACTGTCATTAGCAAGGATGTACCATCAGGGGGGTCTTTCTCATATTTTGTCTCGTTTGATGTGTTAAAAACTCCTTTTATATTAACAGCTGCACACAGTAACCATAAGAGCAACATGAATATATAGTCCAACTGAACACCAGGGTCGAGAGCAATTAAATTACAAGTGAAGACAAGGATTGAGGACAAACAGGTACCTGAACGCTCAGATAATGGGAAAAAGTGTGCCAAAAACATTAGAATTCGTCCACAAAATACCACGTCATTTGCCTATGAGTCAGGTTCAAAGAAATTAGTACGCAACATGACTATTAACAATAAGTTTTTCAAGTAAAATTTAATCATCGAAGTGGATATAGTTTCATCAAATAAGGACTTCTTGAAGTGGTACAACAATAGCCAAAACACTTAATTTCAAAAAACAAAAAATTAGTTCATAAATCAAAAGAGAGAAAAACAATATCAAAATGATTGTATACCACATTTTAAATTTTGTTTATCACAGTGAAGCAATGTGAGGAACACAATGGAGCAATGTGAGAAACACATAAGAACCTCCCTAGCACAAATATGCAATGCCCCATCCTCAAGTCTATAACGTCAAATATGTAACCACCATTACATAATTAGGAGTACAACACATATTAACCTGAGCACCTGTTATTTTCTATAAACATTATAAAACCAGCTTTAAATGTGACTTCTGAATGGCATACCAATTTTTGGTTTTTGAAAAATAAACAAATATCACAATATAGGGGAAAGTTTCAAAAATGAAAGTTGGCTGTAAAAGCAAAGATGACTACTATGATTAGTAACACCACCTTTGACAGACGACGAAGAAGTTGATTGCATGTTCTCAACATCACAAGTTTTCCTCGAGCAAAAAGCTCAGGCTGCATGAGGAGTACCATATAAAGTATAGCAGGATGTAAAAGAGAAGGAAAATGGGAAACTTAGAATAAAAAAACAAAACATGGAAAAATAATCCATTGACATATAAAAAGCACAAACCTTTCCTAATATATCTTGTTTACTCTCAATATAACCGAAAACGTCTTTGCAATTTCTCATAGTTGACATTTCTGTTAAGTCTTCCAACAGCTGAAAGATCATGCCGCCTTCGACGTGCTCTTTCTCACAAAGATACAACACAACGTCTGGTGCATCAGAAGATAAAAGGAGCTGTATAAGGCAGAGGGAGAGAATAGTATATATGTGGAGATAGAGCAAGAGAGAGACGCATTCTATAAGACTCGTCAATTTTCTTCTTCACTAAAACCAATATTACAAGCCATTTTCCATAGAGTAGCCCTTGTAAGGCAAAGAACTGACCTAAAAAAGCTTATTGTTTACATTAGAGGATATACAGGTCTACAATTGAGAATCAAAAGTCAATTCTGAATTTTGTCAAAAAGTAGTTAGGTGCGATTTAAATGTCAAAAGATAAACCACAAAAATTAATAGCAATACGAATTCTTATCAGAAAAACATCAATGTATAAATTATTCTCAGAGTTTAAAGATTTATGCTGGCTGAGTGCACAACAAGAAACATATCGAAATACCAACACAACATGTAGGAATTTTTATATTAGAAAGTGTATAAGCTTCTTCTAAAATGCAAGTCAAGAACATTAGATACGTACAACTAAGTGCTTGCAATAGTTTAACAGAAACATGTACAGACCAAGAAGACGTGGAATATGTCCTTGGGCAGTTTCTCCAGCATCAATTGATTGACCATACTGCATTATCTGCTCACCAGACTGTACTGCAGAAGACTGTGAGAATCTCAAGTTACGCGACATAAAATTACAAATAAAACCAAATGCATAAGAGAGAGAAAATTCTGTATTGATGTCAAATATGTAAAGAGGGTTCAGGTTGATGGGGAATCAGGTATATAACAGGGTCTACTTTACTTCAGATTTAGATAGAATACATGACTGTGATGCAATGTTTTAAAAGGCTCGCCTCAGGGCGTGCCTAGGCGCCCTGTGAGGCTGGGCTTGATGGTTGCTGCATTTGTTTTGAGGGAGTGGGCGGAAGGCGTCCTGGGAGCCGCCTAGGCGCTCATCAGGGGGAATTTTTTTTTTTTTTTTTTTTTTTTACTCCCAAACCCAAATTTTGGGTAGGAATTTAATTGCCTCATACCTCTTCCTTGCACTATCATCTCTCTGCCTTTTTTTCTGATTTTTATTTTTTTTATATAATGGATGTGTGTGCTGTCTGCATGCATTGTTATATGTGTGCTCATTGTGCTTTTCATCCTCTATTTTATATATATAATATAATATATGTATATATATGTGTATATGTATTTATAATATATGTGAGTGCTGAGGGTGATTATTGATTAATAATCTTCTTCTTTTTTTAATATAATATATGTGTACGCTCAATGTATATATTAAAAAATTTAGGTCACACCTAGGCTGGGCTATCCCTTGGACGCCTCGCCCACGCCTCACACTTTTAATACATTGCTGTGACGTCAAATAAGCATAAGGTCTTTTTTTAGCGTGCTACAAACATTAATTTCCTGTGGATGACCACCATGCTAACATATACAGAAAAAACTAGAAATGCAGTATACTTCAGAAGTATAATCAAATAATCAAAATATTCTGTTCACAAGTACAAGAAAGAGATACATACCACCAGTTCCTGAAGCAATGTCCGAAGGATATTTTCTAGCAATTGATTCTCATCTTGGACTAACTTTGTTTGTTTCTGTCATGATGAAATCAATTGGCCCAATTCTTATTGACCAAACAACAAAATCCAGAAAAAATAAAGATTTAAATATGTGATTAATGTACAATCACGATATATGTGAAGAAAGCAATGCTCCCTTGAACACCAAGGATAAAGCCTAGAATCAAGTAAAGGACTCATTGGAAAATTAGAAATTGGAGTCTTTATCAGACAAACGTAGCAAAAAAAAGTGTATCCAAATGTAGCAAACAGAAAGAGAATGAAATCCCAACCGTATTTCAGCCTTGAGAAGCAAAGCCATAAATAGCTAAGCATGCATTTACACAAGACTTAATCTTTGGGAAGCAAAAAATATAAATAAGAAGAACCCTGAACATGAAGGATCTATAGTTGTTACCTGAGGTTGTATAACTTGTTGAACTGTCCGAAGGGCAAACCTTTCAGGTGGACCGGGCTGCAATATGGCCGTCCTGAACACTTCCTGAGAATAAAAACAGAAAGAAAATTTAACCATACTTGACAGAGAAGACAAATAACAATCAAAATTATAACTGTAATGAAAATAAGACTAACCATGTTAAAGACTTCAACCAGAGTGCTGACACTGAAGCCAATGACAAACAGTCCGCTTTCCGCTCTGTCAAACAAAGCCTTCCCAAAAGCTCAATTAAAATGATTTCAAAAATATTCTGCAGCAGCAAAAATGAAAAGTATCGTCTAAAGAAATTAAACCGGCAGTGACATTTGGAACTGCATGGCAGAATGTAGAACAGGCAGAGACCCAGGAATGGAAAATGTGGAGGGATGAAATTCCAAGCCAATTTTCCTCGGTTAAAAATTATACAGTGCCCTTTATTAATATGAGATTTCCCCAATTTTATAGATCAACGAATCAACAGACTTTACACTGAGAAAGAAGTTATTCAAAAACAGAACTCCATCGTTTCGTTGTCCATTTGAATCTTCAGTGAGTACTAATCTCACTTTGTTTTCACTTTTTAGAAGCTATTACAAATTGATTACAGTTGAAAATTTCGAATTCATCTGTTTGTAATGGCAACATCCCTAAATCCTCAATACGCAAATTCCTAAATTAGAGAACGAGGCGGAATTAAAAATAGAAGAGGCAATAAATCTCTTACCCGGCAGAGGTCACGGCGGCGGGGCGAGTTATGAGGAGAGAGTCGTGCTTTACGTACGGCGGCGACCCGGGGAAGAAGAAGAAGTTGATGTTGTCTACTACTGTAAAATCCAGTCCCTGCTCTTTTTGCCGTCACGGGCTTCGCCAAATTATATGGGTAAAAACACCTGAACAAAAAGAAAGCTACATGTCGTTTTTTATTTTTGACGGAAATTTTTCGAGGGCGCCATGTGGCAGTGGCAAGCCGATCCACTCGTCTCGACTCTCGAGTGGTGATTAATCCCACCTTTGCAGGATGTGGTGAAACTTCGCGGCCTTTACCAAAAAGAAAAAAAATTACTTTTTACATTCGAGTTTGTTGATTAGTTTAATTTCTCCCTCTTATATATCATTTGTTGGTTATTTCACAAAAGGAGAATATTGTTTGCTATGGATAAAAAAAGAGTGGTTCAAGGAGAAAATGAGAAAAGTGATGAATTGAGTTGTTTTTTTTATTATTATTAGAAAAGAAAAAAAAAAAAAAAACCAGTTTGTGGCTTTGACGGCAATCCACTTTTTTTGGAGCCGGAAAGAGTCACGTAGGCATTTCAGGCTTTCTCTGGCCACCATCTTGTGATTCACTAGCGCTAAAAATAGAACTCATGACATGTCATGTAAAATAAAAATAACTTGTATATTATTAGTAGATGATTAATTTCTTATGCTCTAAAATATATAAAAAGTGAGAAACGACCCCATAGACTATAAATAAGATGGACGGGATTTAATTTTTATTAGTTTGGACTCGAACAAAGGACTCCAGTTCCTTAATAGTCTTCCAAAGATTCTCGAACACAATGATCTCATAGTTGATGGGTCCACTATAGATCGAAGAAGAATTGACAACCGCAATGACAAGCTTTAAATTGGTTCCCTCCACTATTTAGAACTGTCCCCCAACTAACTTTTGCAACACCAGTTTTTTGTTATAAATCTTGTTGTACTTGGAGATAGCAAACTCCGCGATCTTCCTCAAATGTGGGTCGCTCAAGTTGTCAATGGAGAAGTACCCACCCCTTTGTGAACGGTACTAGGGAGGGTAATTGTGCTCTTCTCCTCCTCCTACTCCATACGTGGTGGCAGCAACGGAAAGATACAACAAGACGGTGAGGACTAGGAGGAGGCAATAAATGTGATACATGCTTATCGTTAGTTTCGTGTTTGTCTCGAGAAAAAATAGAAAAGTGAGAGAGAAACAAATGCCACATTAACTTGGAATGTAAACTACGTTTATAATGAATAACAATTAAATTGGAGGGCAAAAAGGAGTCCCTGTTTTGTTATTTGAAAAATATAAGGAAAATAAACACTACACCATAATTAAGAGAATGACAAAAAAAATGACCAAAAAAATGAAAATTGTTGCAATCCTATTAGATTAGGAATGTGATTATGTAAATCCTATTATATATGGAATATCTCTTAGACTTGATATTATTATATTAGTGTTGTAATCTTATTAGGGTAAGGAATTTACCTTCCCTACTATTATAAATAAAGGTTCAATAGGTAACATAACACACATCTCACAATTACACATCACTCTCTTCTCGCTCTATTGCTGCCGCACCCCTTCTCTCCATCCTTTATAAAGATTCAGTAAATTAAGCCAATATCAAAAATCAATTTCAAATAATAATGATATACTAATTAGTTGCTTAAAATCATGTTCTTTGATTAATTGCATTGTTGAGTACATTCGATACGGATCAATTGGGCAACGTATATAGTGACTTTTATTTCTTTCACATATTTAAAAAAGATATTATTTCTTTTGTTTTGTGGGTTTTAATGACTAAAAAGGAAAGACACGGAGGGTTTAACAAATAAACTTCAATTGTTTGTCTCTTGCCTTTAGCTTTCCTCAAATTAGCTTCCGATGTTTCAAGAGTTTGTTGAACTTCTTATGGATCAATGTCACTATCCTTCTCTGTATCATCTACTAAAATTCAGCCCTTCCCTTTTTTGACGTCACATGCTTCACCAAATTATATGGGCACAACAAACCTGAACAAAAAGAAAGCTACATGTCGTTTTTTATATTTGCCAAAATTTTTACGAAAGCACTCTGTAGCCAGAGGCAAGCCAAACCTTGAGTGGAGATTAGTCCCACTTTTCCAGTGTGCGGACACTTCACGATCTTTACCCCAAAAAAAATCTAATTTTTTAGAGGTTGTTAATGAGTTTAATTTCTTCCTGTTCTTGTATCGTTTTATTGGTTATTTCACAAACGAGAAAATTATTTGCTATTAAACGAAAAAAGAGTGAGTAAAGGAGAATCTAAGAAAAGTAATGAAATTCAGATTTTTTCAAACTGTGTTTGTATTATGTTGTTTTTTCTTATTAGAAAAAAAATGACTAGTTGGTAGCTTCATCACGGCAATCATTCCTTTCAGAAGTCGGGAAGACTTACAGAGGTATTTCAACTTCTCTTTAGCCACCATCGTGTGATTAACAGGCACAAAAAATCGAACTCATAATGTCAGATCCCAGCCGGGGACGGATCACTTCCCGGGCCCACTCCACCACCGTAGCACGATATTGTCCGTTTTGGGCGTACCATTCCCTCACGATTTTGTTTTTGGGAACTCACGAGCAACTTCCTAGTGGGTCACCCATCATGGGATTGCTCTAGCCTCCTTCTCGCTTAACTTCGGAGTTCCTACGGAACCCGAAGCCAGTGAGCTCCCAAAAGGCCTCGTGCTAGGTAGGGATGAGAATATACATTTAAGGATTACTCCCCTGGACGATGTGGGATGTCACAATTCACCCCACTTAGGGGCCCGACGTCCTTGTCGGCACACCACGGCCAGGGTTAGGCTCTGATACCAATTTGTCACATCCCCGCCCGGAGCGAATCACTTCCCGAGCCCGCTCCACCACCGTAGCACGATATTATCTGCTTTGGGCTTACCATTCCCTCACGATTTTGTTTTTAGGAACTCACGAGCAACTTCCCAGTAGGTTACCCATCATGAGATTGCTCTAGCCTCCTTCTCGCTTAACTTCGGAGTTCCTACAGAACCCGAAGCCAGTGACCTCCTAAAAGGCCTCGTGCTAGGTAGGGATGAGAATATACATTTAAGGATCACTCCCCTGAGCGATGTGGGATGTCACACATAATGCATCATGTGAAAGTAACTTATATATTATTAGTTGATAATGCTCTAAAACATATAAGAAAGAAATGAGAAAAAGGTCTCCAGAAACCTTATAAATAAGGTGGACTGGATTTAAGTTTTATTAATTTGGACTCGAACAAAGGATTTCAGTTCCTTAATAGTCCTCCAAAGATTTTCGAACACAATGATCTCATAGTTGATTGGGCCGCTAAAGACCTTAGAAGAATTGAGAACCGTAATGATAAGCTTGTAAATGGATCCCCCCACTATTTGATACTGTCCCCGAACCAACTTCTGCAACACCAGTTTTTGGTCATGAATCTTGTTGTACTTGGAGATGGCGAACTCCGCGATATCCGTCAAACGTGGGTCAGACAAGTTGTTAAAGGAGAAATACCCACTTCTTAGACCAACTTCAATGGTGGGCTAAAAGCCAAATTACCCCCAAAATTTCCCCCCAAACTCATTCCAACCCAAGGGGAAAATTTGGGCTAAATGCTAAATGCTAAACCAAGGCCAAATTCCCCTCAAAATTTAGCCCATAAATCGGAGTGGAATTCACCCAATATTTATCAGAATTTAAATTTTTTTAGATTAAAACGTTCATAAAATTAATTTACGATAGTTTACATATTTATTTTAAACTTTAACAAAAAAAAATAGCCTAAGTTCATTCTTTAATAATCATGGGTTAAAATTTTAGGTTAGAACGGTTGAAGCAGAAAAGTTGTTTCTGGGCTAAAAGCTAAATTTTTCGGGCTAAAATATTTGGCTTTTAGCCCAACCATTGGAGATGGTCTTAGAGGAGGGTTCTTGGGATGGTAATGGTGCTCTTCTCCACCTCCTACTCCATACGCGATGGCAGCAACGAAAATATACAATAAAGCAGTGAGGACTAGGATGAGGCAATTAGGGTGATACATGCTCATCGTTAGTTTTGTGTTTGTCTTGAGAAAAAATAGAATAGTGAGAAAGAAGCAAATGCCACATTAACTTGGGATGCAAACTGACACACCCCGACCCAGAAAGTCCACTTGGACCCTGAATCGAGCTGTGCTGGCCGACACCTGGAAGGTGACGAAGCCATAAAATGTGATAGTGTATAAAAAGTGAATAAATTTGAATCTAAAAGTGTCTAAGTACCAGAGTGCGCTACGAGTGGGAGCGAACCCATATCACACGCGATGTCAGAGCATAAGTAAGGTACAGTAGTGCGGGTAAGAATCATACCCTCAGAATTATCCATCAATACTAAGATTCGCCACAGATTCTTGTCGATACAAACTCAGCAGCTAAAACCTGGAGCGCACCAAACAGAAGGTGTGAGTAAGCAATAAAACCAAACTTCCCAAAGTTATTACCTCTCTAAAAGTAATGCCCCTAATTGTAAAACCCGTATCGTTTTCCATAAAACAGTACAACATATATACATACATCCAAACCATACTCAGAAATGACCAAAACCATGGTTTGCCATCAACTCCACCATACATTAATAAGTAAGCCAAATGAACTAAATCAATACAAAGTGATATATCAATCAGAGTCATCTAAATGACATGTACAACTTATCCATATCTCATCAAACCTGGCTAGCATATAAGTCGGAGTCACCTATAGTGACCTGTACGACTTATCCATATCTCATCAATCCTGGCTAGCATATAAGTCGGAGTCACCTATAGTGACATGTACGACTTATCCATATCTCATCAAACCTGGCTAGCATATAAGTCGGAGTCACCTATAGTGACTTGTACGACTTATCCATATCTCATCAAACCTGGCTAGCATATAAGTCGGAGTCACCTATAGTGACATGTACGACTTATCCATATCTCATCAATCCTGGCTAGCATATAACTCAATAAGTATACATGCACACGAGTCGGAACCACCTAAAGTGGTCTGTACGACAAGACTGGGTGTAAATAAATACGCTCAAGTGCTACGATCACGTGAAGAATGGGCGAATAATCGCGGGTCACCTACGAGTCGGAACCACCTAAAGTGGTCTGTACGACAGGACTGTGCACCTACCTTGAATCCAAGGTGAGCGTAAAGTGCGGGAGGTGAACATCACGTGAAGGACTGTGCCCTGGCCACGGGCGGGAGCACTAACACCGGGGTGCAGGTTTATGAGCTATACTATATCTCAACACAATCGTACTCACTACCATCACTAACATCAACATGTACTCACCTAAAGCTTACCTGGGTGTCCTGCGTCCACCTTTGCACTTGAAAGCATTCCCAATAATTATATGCAAGTAGTATACATATGGATATACCATGATGCAATCTAACACTCAACCATGTTGTAGCATTTTCAATTATAAACTATACAGTATGAAATGTACAATCGATAACGCTCTACTCCCAAACTACTTATTTTCAGGGATAATTATCCGTGATAACCCAATTAACACTAATTAACTAACTAATTCACAAAACTAAAACTTGTCTTTATTAATTTCCTTCGCATTACTCAATTCCCCAAATAAGGCTTTTGTCTCAAATATTTTATGACTGCATCTAACGTCTCGTTAGACTACCTACGTACCCTAAACAGGGATCAAGCCATTCGTAGTTCATATAGGTACTTCAAGCATTCACAATAATTATACGAAGGTAATATGCCTAATCAATTTAAAAGTGTCGATGAAACTCTCAACAATATGTACGATAAAAAGGAAAAGATCCACTCACCTGGAGTCCACGCTATGATTCTCTAGCACACGCATCGAGGCGTCCTGAATGATTGGTCCCTGTGACCAATTATCAAATCACATCTCAAAACTCTTATCCGAAGAATACGTAATTCACATAAAACATAACCTCAACAACATTCTAAATAGTTTGAGACCCATTGACCACAAGTCAACCGTCGATCAAAGATCGACGGTAGGGTTTACAACCTTGTATAACTTGACCCGGAAGATCCGCATATCAGATTTCCAATCCGTAACTCCCAACGATCCACAATATGTTTCTAGAATAACATATTAAAATTTCATTACGATCCAACGGTCAGATCTCCGCCAATTGCCTAAAACAAGTGGCCGTGAACATTTATTTTACTAACTTACAAATCCAATTCAGGAAGATCCGTAAGTCGGATTCCCGATCCATAAATTCCTATGATCTTTAAATATTACGTATTATAATGTATCCAATTTTGGTGACGATCCAACGGTCGGATCATCGATTCACATTTTTATCAAGTAACGTATCGTAACGAATTTAGGTTCCAACTATCAACCTACGTTATTCAAATGACAAAACTGAATTCAAGACATTTGACATAGCCTAAAAATAGCATTGACGGCCCACTGGCCACGCGCCGCCGCGGGTGGCGGTCGGCCGCCCCGACTCGCCGGAAAATCCAACTATTTCCAAAAATTCTCAAACTTCACAGAAATGAAGATCTTAGTGAGTGGAGCAACTTTCATACCTGCCACGAAGTCCAAAAGTGGACGGAAGATGGTCAATTTTTCCCACAAAGCCGGCGGGTGCCTAAAACTTCCCGACGTCGATTCGTCGTCTACGGTGGTCCAACGGGGTCAAGGTTGGTTGGGTTTTGCTCCTGGGATGATGGGCTACAAAGCCCAAGTGGTGTCATCGGCCATTGCTTTGCCGATTTGCCGGAAAATCGAAAAGGGTGGCCGGAGCACCATTGATTTTCGTCAACTTTCGTGACCTTAAACCGCCTCATACAATGGTTAATCAAGGTGGTTCTTGGGTGGGTTTTGTAGAGGGGAATGAGAGCTTCAAGATGGTGGTGGTGGCATGGAAAAACTCCACCGGAGTTGGCCGGAATCGGCCTTGGAAAATGGACTCGCGGTGGTGCGGGTATGGGTGCACGGGAAGCTTTCCCCCCCCCCCCTTTTTTTTTTTTTCTTTTCTTCTTTCTTTCTGATTGGCTGCAAGCTTCCCTTCTTCTTCTAATTGGTTCCTTTAATTTAATTGGTTCACTAATCCCACAAGGTGGGAATTCAAATATTTAAATAACCAATTTCAAACGTCCATAACCATACCGTTATAATCCGGACTTGCAAACGGCTTTCGTCTATACGTTCGTACCAATGAGTACTACGAGGATATGCTAAAAGAATAAGTCTCACATCTCTCAAGTCGATGGTCAACAGAAGTCAAAGTCCTTACCTCTAGGGCAATTTCGTAAATTCACGCTTTTAAAATAAAATAAAAACGTAAAATTTGGAACGGGTTGTTACACAAACCACTTTTATAGTGAATACCAATAAATTGGAAGGCAAATAGGAGTCCCTTTTTGTTATAAGAAAAACATAAATAAATAAAAAAAACAAACGCTACACCATAGCAAAGAGGATGAGCAAAATTGACCTTAAAATGAAAATCAATTTCACATAATAATGATATAGTAATTACTTGCTTAAAATCATGTTCTTTTATTATTTGCATTGTTGAGTATATTCGATACGGATCAATTGGGCAACATATATAGTGACTTTTATTTCTTTCAAATTAAAAAAAATGATATTGCTTCTTTTGTTTTGAGGTTTTTAATGACTAAAAAGGAAAGGCGTCGGAGTTAACAAATAGCTTCAATTGTTTGTCTCTTGCCTTTAGGTGTAACATTCCATATTGACCAATAGAGAGGGGGTGATGTGCCTTATATGTACATGCTTACCTCCTATAGCACGAGGTCTTTTGGGAACTCATTGGCTTTGGATTCCATCGAAACTCTGAAGTTAAGCGAGTTCGGGCGAGAGCAATCCTAAGGTGGTAACCCACTAGAAAGTTCTCATCTGAGTTCCAGAAACAAAACCGTGAGGGCGTGGCTGGGGCCCAAAGCAGACAATATTGTGCCACAGCGGAACCAGTCGGAGATGTGACATCAGGTTTCCTCAAATTAGCTTTTGTTGTTTCAAAAGTTTGTTGAGCTTCTTGTGGATCAGTGCCACTACCCTTCTATGCATCATTTACAAAAATTCAGCCCCTCCTCTTTTTGCCGTCATAGGCTTCACCAAATTATATAGACAAAACAAACCTAAACAAAAAGAAAGTTACATGTCATTTTTTATATTTGCTGAAATTTTTACGAGAGCACTTTGTGGCCAGAGGCAGGCTAAACCTCGAGTGGAGATTAGTCCCACTTTGTGGGTATGGGGACACTTCGCAGTATTTAACCAAAAAAAGACATTTAGATTTTACATCCAAGGTTGTTCATTAGTTTAATTTCTTCATGTTCTTATATCGTTTTGTTGGTTATTTTACAAAAGAGAAAATTGTTTGCTATCGATCGAAAAAGAGTGAGTAAAGGAGAATTTGAGGAAAAGTAATGAAATTGAGTTGTTTTTTCTTATTAGAAAAAGAGGACCAGTTGATGGCCTTACAGACAATATTTAAAAATAATATTGTTTCTTTTGTTTTGAGGTTTTTAATGACTAAAAAGGAAAGGCAGAGGGTTTAACAAATTACTTCAATTGTTTGTCTCATGCCTTCAACTTTCCTCAAATTAGCTTCCACTGTTTCAAGAGTTTGTTAAGGTTCTTGTGGATCAATGTCACTACCCTTCTTTGCATCATGTACTAAAATCTAGTCTCTCCTCTTTTTGCTGTCACAAGCTTCACCAAATTAAATTGTCAAAAACACCACTAAACAAAAAGAAAGCTACATGTTGTTTTTTTATATTTGCCGGAATTTTTACGTGAGCACTCTATTGCAAGAATCAAGCCGAACCTCAAGTGGAGATTAGTCCCACTTTTCAGGTATAAGGGCACTTCACGACCTTTACCAAAAGAAACACATTTACTTTTTACATTCGAGGTTGTTAATTAGTTTAATTTCTTCCTGTTGTTATATCGTTTTGTTGGTTACTTCACAAAAGAGAATATTGTTTGCTATTGAACAAAAAAGAGTGAGTAAAGGAGAATCTGAGAAAAGTAATGAAATTGAGTTGTTTTTTCTTATTTGAAAAAGAGGACTAGTTGGTGGCTTCGCCACAACAATCCTTCCTTTCAGAAATTGGAAAGACTCACATAGGCATTTCAACATTTCCTGACCACCATCGTGTGATTAGCCAGCGCTAGAAATCAAACTCAAAACATATATGTGAAAGTAACTTGAATATTATTAGTTCATTATGTTCTAAAACATATAAGAAAGAAGTAAGAAAGGACTCCAAAAACCTTATAAATAAGGTGGACTGGATTTAATTTTTATTAATTTGGACTCGAACAAAGGACTTCAGTTCCTTAATAGTCCTCCAAAGATTTTCGAACACAATGATCTCATAGTTGATTGGGCCGCTAAAGACCTTAGAAGAATTGAGAACCATAATGACAAGCTTGTAATTGGTTCCCTCCGCTATTTGGAACTGTCCATGAACCAACTTTTGCAACAATAGTTTTTGGTCATGAATCTTGTTGTACTTGGAAATGGCGAACTCTGCGATCTCCCTCAAACGTGGGTCGTTCAAGTTGTCATAGGGGAAATACCCACCCCTTAGAGGAGGGTACTTGGGAGGGTAAAGTGCCCTTCTCCTCCTCCTACTCCATACGCGGTGACAACAACGAAAAGATACAACAAGGCGGTGAGGAATAGGAGGAGGTAATTAGGGCGATATATGCTCATCGTTAGTATCTTGTTTGTCTTGAGAAAAAAAAAAAAAAAAAAAGAGAAAAGTGAGAGAGAAACATATGCCACATTAACTTGGAATGCAAACTACTTTTATAGCGAATAACAATTAAATTGGAGGGCAAAAAGGAGTCCATTTTTGTTATAAGAAAAACATAAAGAAAAGAAACGCTACACCATAATTAAGAGGTGAGCAAAAACTCACCTAAAAATGAAAATTAATTTCAAATGATAATGATATAGTAACTACTTGTTTAAAATCAGGTTTTCTAATTAATTGCCTTCTTGAGTATATTTATGAATCTCACTAATTGGGCAACGTATATAGTGACTTTTATTTCTTTCAAATGTTTCCAAATCATATTTTTTTCTTTTGTTTTGACGTACGTGGTTGAACTCCGAGCACCAGCCGCCAGGGTGTCTAAAGTCTTGAAGAAGAGTCTTTGATGAAGGTCGTACTCAATAAAATTTACCAAAATTCCAAGTGACCAAATTATTTAACATAGTTATAAAAGTCCATTCTGGTGGAGAGGCCTTGAGGGTCACTCCAAGCAGAACCAATTCGCGTTTGTGAATTATTTCTCAATCATATATTGAATGTAGCCTATGAACATCACGTCGTGAATTTTGTAATGAAGCACAGGTCATCACATATTTGACAAATTAATCAACCAAATTCTGATCGAAGTGGGTCATGACTCAGTAATATCATTTGTTTGAATATGTATGGTGCACCATCAGTCCCCCTCATGGCCTGTTAAAATATCTACCAAATTAAGTTCTTGCATATGAGTAATCTGATTCGGCAACCAATTAATTAGCTGCTTCTAATCAATTATTTGGATCAAGTATTTCCAGGTAGAGTAAGAGCATAGAGAAAGAAAGATTAGTTTGTCAAAAATTAAGCATTAGCTGAACAAAACCATCCCGAATATGTGAGTGATAAGCTAATTTATTAGAACTGTGTATTCATTTTTTTACACTTAGAATTCTTCTTCTCGTAATTTTGAATAATTTAGTATAAAACATGAAAAATAATGGCAATGGTTAACAATTGCATATATATAAATTAAAGTTAGGTAGCGGATGAATAAACTATTTCTGGCTTTAGACTTTACCCAAGAGAAAAGGATATTGTTTATTACGTAATCATGTTTGAAAACCAAACTGCTTAGATAATAATAAGAAGATGTCGATCAGTCGAGACTAAAAACAGTTCATTAAGCATCCATGTACATGGGATCCACCATTGGCCTTTACATGAAGATAACGAAAGGGAAATTGAGCGTGTTTCTTATTAATATAATTGTCCTTTTAACCACGATAATACAAAAAAAAGTTAACAACAGTTATCAAAATTAGTAGTTATTTTATTGTTATTGCTAGTGCAATAATGAGGTTGCGAATGAAAAAAATTGACAAAAAGTAGTCACACCACAATGTGACTAGTACATTATAATTTTATTTTATTTTTTTCCGTTGATAACAACATTGTTACCAAGCACTCAAGCAGCAACAACCAAATAACTACTCATCTTTGTTATTCTTCACTTTTTTTGTTGTGCAAAGAGGTTCAAGGTGACGGGAAGAGAAGTGAGAAATGAGAACTTTTGTATATCTTCTACAAATACAAATAATAAGTATGTAGCCAAACTAATACAAAGTTGGGAATCTCCTATTCAAATAAAAGATTCAGAATCTATAAATACAAGCATCGATCCCATGCATGCAACGCGCAATTATTGACCTTATACACTCAGAAGAAAGATTATATATATATCTTGTACAAGTACATTGAAAAGCGAACTCATGCAGTACTGTACTGTACTAAAAACCAACTTCCATTTCATCGAGTGGGCGCCGGCTGTTCATAAACCATTATAGTAACCACCATATGTGACATGAGCTCTAGGGAGGGGTACTCCTCTAGCTGCTGAAAATGCTTCATTCAATTTGGTTGCATGTTCAACAGCCTGCTTAATCCTCTGCATCCATCCAAAAATTAACAAAACTGGGATTAAACTATTATTGGTTCAACTCTAGTACAATTGACAATCCTAAAATGGGGCAAATAAACCTATAACAATGCATTTTGACGCCACACGGAAGATATTATTGTGCATGATTGAAACAACATGTCGGGTTCAGTAATTTATAACCATCACCGTCTTGTTTATATTATATAACCCATGTCGGGTTTAGTGTTTAATGACTAACTGGACATGTTAACGCATATTAGAAAACTAATCAGATTTGATAAAGAAAATTAATCAAACAAATTGTAATAAGTCAATGTTTTGGACGAGTGCCAATTTTTAATTAACTAAAAAGAAAGGGAAAAAGAAAACAAATTAAGAAATTAAAATAGCACTTATGTAATTAATTGGACTAATTATGTAGCTAAGAGCTAGAAGAAAAATTAAATTTGCTAACCTTGTTGTCCTCAGTATAGATCTGGAAGCGATTCTGGTTGTGCTGATACTGTTTGTTCCTCTGATGGGCACCGAAAAAGATAATACAAATGGTAGCAGCAGCAAAACCAAAAGAGCAAATCGCTCCGATTCCTGTAAAACTCAGCTTCCAGATGTTGTTGTTGTTGTTGTTGTTGCTGTTGTTGATCTCTTTGGTATCTTCTGATGACTCCAACAAGCTGTTTTGGTCAACAACTTTCGTCCTTGGAGAGGTGATTTCTTGACCTAAATTTTCATCAAACTGAAGCTTATCAGTTTGTTGATGCATAAACTTGGGTGATCTGCAGGTGGGAGACTTTGGGGAGTCCAATATTTTCATGTCGGCAAATTCATTTTCCCAAGTTTTCTTGAAGTAAACTTGGGACAGTTGTGTGTCTTGATCCACTTGGGAGACTTTGATGACTTGTTTTTCTTCTTCTTGTTCTTCTTGTGGGAGTGATGAGGCCTTGCCAAAGCTTGGAGGTAGTTCCAGTTGAATTGGAACAGGAACAAGCCTTGAATCAATCCCAGCTGGCGACGCCGATGGCGGTGGTGTTGGCGGTTGTGGTGGTGGTGTCTCGTGAATGACTTTTGACCTAGAACTGGGTGATGGGATTATGAAGTAGTTCATGTTGAATACACTTTTTGAATTATCTGAAGAGGAGTATCGCTTGCTTGAGAAAATCCTCTTGTCCGCACTCTCTTCATGGAAATCAAGAAACGCATCGTCAGGGAGGTATTCCCACTCATCAAGATCCATCTTGGTTCCAAAAAACAACAACAAAAAAAGAAATATTTTGGGATCAATGAATTTAGATGATCCAAAAAGGGGAAGGGTATTTCATCTATATATAATAAAATCGGGAAATATTTTTCAAAGTCGGGTACTGGTAATGTTGAATAATAATTGAATCAAAGAAGGTGGCTTTCATGGAGTTTTGTGGGGAGATTCTCACTGGACATGGGGATGGAGTGTGTCTTTTTGCTCTTGGAGTGAAAGATTGATCCACACCATTCAGCAAGCAAGACATTTGACACGGTTTTAGTGAGGGGAGTGCTTATCCTTTCTAATAGTGACAAAGAGAAGGATGCATGGTTGTCCAAAAGGGGACCCACCAAAGAGAGAAAGCAAGGTTTGCCTCACCAGACGGGTTCGGTTTATATTTCTTTTCAATTGTTAATGGCTTTATTTTAAATGTAAAGTTTGATTACTATTGTGTAACTGGGGTTAGAGGTTAATTAATGTTCAAGGACCAAAGGATCTTTCTTTTGATCTTCCTCCCTCCATGTGAAAGTTGCACACTTTCTGCTCAAGAGAAAGGAAATTAGAGAGCGACTGTCGGTTGCTTGTTCGAGTTCGCTTTGGATGACAATGATGCAAAAGCAAAAATTTAAAAAAAATACACCAAACAAAGGGAGGCCCGTCCAACTGTCCATGGGATGGAATCTTTATTATTGGTTTCTTTTTTTTTTTTTTTTCTTGAGAAATATTAAGGAGATTCTTTTGAAAGTAAAATTTTTCATGGACAATTTTCATACTAATATTATAAAATATTTTATCAAAAAAAAAAAGAGATGACAGAGTGTTCATGACCAGTCTCACTTTGAGAGAGTCTCATCAACATTTCTCTTCTTTCTTTCCCTTACTATCTTCTTTTATTTTTTTAATAAAACAAATCCTAGATCAATGAAGAACGATCGAGTTTTACCATGTTCATAATCTTCTTCTGGATTGGTTGATTATCTTCCAAGTCTTATGACTGGTTAATCTCATGTGCATTTGCAGTTTGACATTCACACGACTTAACTACGGCCACCATTAAAATGCTTATCTCCTTTGAGTACCTTTGCCATTACAATTTGATACCAGTTTAGCGCACGCTGAACTCAGTGCAGACGATCTTGACCTTCATAGTGAACTAGACAACCTAGCCTTCAGGTCCTCAACCGTAGTCGCTCAAGTGCAGAAGTCAACAGCAAATCCGACACCACTACCATGCTATTCTACTCGCCCAACCGAGCTCGATTGCAAGTTGGCACGCCCGCATTCACCAAAAAGACATTAGCTAATAGTTACTCGACGGAGCTTGGTTTTCAAGCTGTCAACAGCTGCAAACGTAATGTCGTGGCGGAGACGGTAGATGATGAAGCAGAGTTCTTCGTGCGGGCAAGTCGTTCAATATGGAGTGTGATGTTTAACCAACAAGTCGTGGATTCCATTAGGCAAATTAAGTTTACGAATGCCCAAAAAATGCAGAGCTCCTTACTCAACAAGCCCTCAATATGCCCAACTATTATCTGGAACATGATATTTCATACGTAACTGTAAGATTTAGATGATTAGTGAAAGCAAGATTATGGTCATGAACAATGAATCGAGACAAAGATAATATACTCACGTTCCACTGGTATAACCCCATACAGGTTCCATCAGATGACGAGTAATTTACAAAAAGAAAGCTATTCTCAAATTTACAATGCTGGTTTGTTTTCACTGAAAACACTCAACTCAATTCAGCTATCATCACCACAAGTAAAAATAAGAGGGAAACAAAGAGAGAGAGGACTACCTGCCCCGAGAGCATCACAGCAGCTTATGATCGATGATACACGTTAGTTGGAGATTTATACGCAAGTTTGTCTTGTACACGATTTTAAGTACTGCATTTAAGATGACAATGACGACGATCGAGCCGATGAAGATTTGCCCAAGGAGACAGAAGTTAGGGAAGAAGCCCAAACCCTGGCATTCTTTGCTCCCTCGTGGAAGTTCCTCGTCTTGCATAATCTCAGCTTGGTCCAAATCCTCCTAAAGTCAACCATGGGGAGGATACGCCCCATACTTTGACTCGTCTCCCCAAATATTCCCAAGTTAAAATGGGGAACGTATAGGACCCAGAAAGCATGGAGGCGAGTCAATACCTTTGGGAATATATACAGAAGCACCCTCAAACAGAGAAACAATATGGCAAAAGCTAAATAGGGTTCCCTCCTTGATATCTCCCTGAGTGACATGTTACCCATTGACTGGATTAAAGATTTTTCACGAATGTTTAAGCTGACTATTTGATCGCCATCAAAATATTGAACTGGTTTAAGTCCTGAAAGACACAAGGCATCAAGAACATATGCGGTAAGAAATAGTGCAAAAAAAGGATGAGAAGGAAGAGAATACAACAGGTAAGCTTCCTACTCCACATGCATGAATATTCTTCAATTTAAGAAAATTTTACCTGTGGTTTTCTGGTAAAACTGTGCAAGCGAGGAGAGACTTTTTGGACCATGATAACGCACCCTTGATGTCTGATTGACTATTAAAATCGAAGGGAAACTATGTATTCCATATCTTGAGAACACACTGCAATACAACACATCAAAGGCAGGTAAGGCAGCATGACGATGTAGCTAATGTTTTCAAAGAACAGATAATAATCTCCCCCATAAATATCTTACAGTAACTTTCTTGCATCCCATAAATATCTTACAGTAAATATCTCCCCCATTGCTGGAAGCTGTATAGTAATAACTATAAGAAAATGAACAAATTGCCTTCCAAGGCCATGGATATTATGCAGTTTTAACTAGAATAAATCTGTAGAATCTTCTTTGACAATTAGATTACAAAACATTATGAATGCACAGATGTTTTTTAAGAAACAAACAAATTACTCAGTAAATTTACACAGTTACACTTATATTTTCTTTTTCCTGAAATGAATGTTTGGCCTACAACATCAATAATTTAGCTTACCACAGATACAAATGCAAAAGAAGGAATCTTACGCAAAAATTAGATAGAGGACAAAAGTACACCAAGTTAAGCTTACCTCGGCAGGGCTGAAGATTGCTCAATGGCCAAATGTTCTACTTGAGGGAACATGAAGCTGAGCTTTTCAAATGTAGGATACATTGTGCGTGAAAATGGGCACCAGGAAGCATAAAAGAGCACTGCTGTATAATCAGTCCTCTGTTGCGATGCCAAAGCTCTGTCTAGGAAGTTTCCATCCACCTGCAAAAATAAAAATAATAAGCAACAACATTCAGAAGTCTCCATTTTTTAAAGAGAACAAGAATGTCATGCTAGTGTTGTATTCTTTCAAAACAATGTCATACTACCATCAGCTGATTATTATGACTCAATAAACGGATCCTCATTGCATTTAAAAGATGGATCATTTACTGTTCAAACGGATCGCCGTTGTTTTTCCCCAAGGCCTAAACCCTAGAGTCTAAACCGTATCCAAACTCTAAATTCAACTTACAAAAGCAGCAAACCTCGTTTACATCCCCTGGAAACGAAAAGTAAAACATCTATCAATGAATATGCACTCCAAATTCTTAAGGTATGCAGTTTTCATTCTAATACAGAAAACACTGTAAAGATTAATGGCACTTGCTGAGATGCATCCTTAGACAACAACAAAATTTCTGACCATATTTCTAATAAATATGGAGTTGCTTTGGTGCCTAGAATTTAGTCTCTTCCATAGATATTCAGGCACTGCTATGACAATGTGTACATAACCAGCCCCTATTTCTTCATATCACCAAAACACTTTACTTTAGCGGAACCAGCAATCTATATCCCTATCCCTAACACCTAGTTTCAAGACTATCGTACAGCAGTTTTCACTTAAGACTATCAACCTCTAATCTACTTTACATATTATATTTATATATCATAATCTCTTTCATTACATAAACTTTTCAGCAATAATATAAACAATTAATAGCCAGTGTTTCACAACCTACTACTTTACAACCTCTAAAAAATAAGATGCTCCGATAAAAGGACAACAAAGGCATTCCAAATATACTAAAACCACGTAAGAGAATGCACTACTCAAGTTCCTTATGTGCCGCAAAATCATAAGTTACCGAGAGAGATCACTACATGAATTTAAGTTTAATTTAATGTTGTAATGCTAACATTCTCACCAAATGTAGAAGCATACATGATCACAAAGTTCAGCACATTAATTTTGATAAAGATGGTCCAAACATTACATCTAACTAAAGTAACCAACTTTCTTCTTCGCCTTTTATTTTGGGTGAACAATAAATTTTTTTTTAATGAATATACAATCTGAAAACACGAGTCCCTATGAAACTAGTTCTAGTTTAACATATAGTGTGGCTGAGGATTGGGAGGTAAAAGGGGGAATGAAACAACTGCTGCATTTAATGCCAAATTAAAGAGAGTTTCAGTGCAAGGCAATAGTCTTGTTTTAGTGCAACCCCCAAATGATTCTATGCATACAAGATATTCATTTCATTTGTCGTAGGATTAATCAGATAATGCACCAACTTGAACCATAGCCACACACGACGACACACCCTACTTGTTGTAACTTATAATCATTTGCCATTCGGACGCATATCATTTGTGATTCGGACGCATATCATTTGTGTTCTAGCTCCATCATGCAGCATAGCACGTTTTCCACCAAAACCCACCATTTACCAAAAACTATCTCAGCAGATTCTTCAAGGCAGCAAAACATATATGTAAGCACAAAAACGAATAGCTTACTCATACAAAGATTTACTTCATACCAAAGCCTCTTCACTGGATAACGCAATACTAACACCACACTCCGTGGAGTGACTAGACAGAAACGCTATCTAATAGGCGACCTAGCACTTTGACGGAGTTATATAACTTATATTCCCTTGAAGCCAATACATATTTGTACATTTCAGTAACAAAGCTATCTCAAATTTCTATCTTAAATTTCCTTCTTTAGCTCGTTGATCGCAAATTCAGAAACTTAACGAATTTCATCATTCTAACAAAGACAAAATACATGGCATACGAAGTTTATCTGAAATCGTATTTCATCATTCTAACTATCATCTTGCAATTAAAACCTCGAAAACTGAAGTACCCAGCATCGAGAATCACCATTTCTGATTAAAAATCTAAGAAAAAAAATTTTATTCAGACATCACCAACCCATAGGAAAAAAAAATAAAAAAAATAAAAAAGAGATTTCCAATAATCAACAAAGTCAACAACAAAAGATACAGTAAATTAACAAGATAATTAACGAGTTATGTAAGAAATTGGAAGGGTAAAACGTACCTTGAGGGGTGGATGGGGGGAGATCCAGATGGGGCATTGAGATTGAAGGCTGTACCGGAAGAAATCGGAGTCGTGAGGGCATAAAACAGAAGACGAAGAAACTAATCGTAGCGAAGTTGCCAAGGCAGCGATACACAAAAAGATTACAGATTTATCCATAGACGATGAACAACAATAACCAGTCCAATCGGCGAACACGAGAAGAAGAAGAAGAAGAAGAAGAAGAAGAAGAAGGGGAAAAGAAGGGTAAGAGAAGAGAATACACAGGTGAGAGAAGGGCAAAATTGGAAAAAATGAAAACCAAGAAAAGGGTATGAGTTTTTATGAGGAACAAAATCTGGGATTCGAAGAAATGCAGGAAAAGAAAAGGGTGTGAAATTTTGGGGTTGGAGTTGGTGGTGGTGGTGACTCGTGTTAGAATTTTACCCGCATTCCTTCTTCTAACAAAAATATCTTGGAAAAATAAAAAAAACAGAGAGAGGAAAAGTAGCTCTCAAAATTGAAAATTCTCTGTATCCTCCTTCCTCCACGCGGCGGCGGCCTCGTGTGTGAATAAAAATGGTGCTCAAAATTAAAACCAGACTAATCAGATGATATATTTAAAATAAAATAAACATTAGAGTCAATTACATTTTTAATAATTAAATAGAGCCAATAAAATTATTAATATCTTGAATGTTTTTCTCTATCTTTTCAATGTAAGTCTTGAATATGGAAAGTCTAGGAGTTTTATTTTATTTTTTTCCTGAACAAATAATATTATGTACGTGACGGGAGTGAGAGAGTATATTAAAATGATATTATGTACATTACGAGAGTGAGAGAATATAATAATAAGTCGTTAAGAGTAATGTTATTTATATCATACTTTTATGAGAACTTTAATGAAAAACTTATGGTACTATTTATTTTAATGAAAAACCATATTTTTACACTAAAAAGTCAATCATGGTATTATTCACTTTACCCTTTATTTTACATTTATCGTTAAAACTCAAAGTTTTCAAGCCTTTTTATTAGTTTTCCTTATTTTATACCACATTTCTATACCACATTAGATGACATCTGATGTGGACAACCATATTATTTGAAAAATTTGCAAAACCCAGGGAAATGAAGGAGAAAGATTCCTCATATAAAACAATCATTATTTAATTAATTAGTTTTTCTTAATTATTAGTTTATTAAATAATGAATTAAATTTAAAAATATAATTAATTCAAATGACGTGGATATCCACATTAAATGTCACCTAAGGTGATATAAAAATGTGGTACAAAGACATAATATGAATAGCATTACTCATAAGTTAACAATAATATGATTCAAAGTGATCTATGAATCTTTTTTTTTAACAACTAAAAATACAAAAATATAAGTCTTGAAATTTCTACAAAATAAAAGTTGAAAGTTCAAGAGATATTACCGTGACACTTAGCCAAAAATCCTTTATTAAAACTAGCATATGGGCACACACAAAGTGTGCGAGAAAATTTTTTATTTTTGTTTTTGAAATAGAAGGTGGGAGGAAGAGAGTGATAGAGAATGTGAGAATTGAGAATTTTTTTTTTTTTTTTAATTAGAGATATGTTAGGATTACATGTAGATGAGACTTTGAAAAAAAAAACAGCAAAATTTGGTTGTGTGAAATTACATTTCTACGTCATATTTTTTATTCATGTTATATTTTAATTAGAGATTAAACTGGTAATTTCATAAAATTTTAGTTAACAATGAGTGTTTTATTAATTAGTAGAGATTAGTTATGCGTGGTTTGTTTAAAAAAAAAAAAGAAAAAAGTTATGTGTGGAGAGTATAATTGTATTTTCATGCATTTTTTGGTTGCCAAGAGATACCCGTAATAATAGTAAGTAAGTCCAACCCGAAATCCAATTGCGGGTAATTGAAATTGAGCCCAATATCATGTCATAAAAAGCCCGAAACAAGTAGCAGCAGCATAGTTTCTCTTCTTCTTCCTTCACTTCATAATGTGTTCTTCCGTTGTTGCTGTTGCCGTGCGTTGCAGAGAGAGGAGGGGGGGAGGGAGAGAGAGAGAGAGAAGAGAAAGACGGAATTAGGGCTTTTGGGGAGGATGGAGTTGATAGCAGAAAAGGAGTCGAACCTCAATAACAATGAGAACAACAACAACAACAACAACAACAACGTCACAAGTTACGCGCAAGCACTCTTAGACTCTCACGATAATCATCCCAACGAATCCGATGAAGTTCGTGAACGCCATGCTCGCGACCTCAAAGCTGGCCTCCATCCTCTCAAGGTCCCCCCCCCCCTCTCTCTCTCTCTCTCTCTCTCTCTCTCTCTCTCTCCCTCTCTCCCTCTCTCTCTGTATATATATGTGTGTATGTATAGGGTTTTGATTGATTGACCTAGAGAGATTCGCTCATCTGGATAAATTTGTGGTCTTTCATTAGTGAATTGCTGCTCGGTGAGCTGACTTTATTATGATTAAACTGTTAATCTTCTAATTTGCGCTGAATGAGTTGGCTTGCTGCAGATTATCCATCTTTGAGTCAGTTTATTTTGATCTCCGTCTTTTGTTCTCGTCAATTTTGTAAAACGATACCGGGTTTCGTTTGATTCACTTTGTCTACTGTGGGTCTTTCACATGCCCAAATTGTGTTCCTCCATTTTTCTGTTTGAAATGCAGGTTCCAATTGGTAATCTTTGTGTCCTTGTAGCACTTACTTTTGTTATGTTTTTATCATTAGCACAAGTTCGTATTTTGGTACACTCGCCGAACTCCAGGAATCCGGAGCCAGACATCATATGAAGACAATATAAAGAAAATTGTCGACTTCAGTACGGTATAACATCTACCTTAATTTCTGCCGGAGGAAATGTGATTGAGTCTAATCGTTTCTTTTTGTTGACTTCTTGTTGCTTGGATAACATAAGGTTGAAGGTTTTTGGGTCAGTTATTGCCACCTAGCCCGACCTTCTTCTTTGCCTAGTCCAACAGACTTGCATCTTTTCAAGGATGGAATTCGCCCTCTCTGGGAGGTAAATATCTGAAACCTGACTTTCATTTTCCTCTTTCTAATCACTGGCTAGTTTTGCTTCTTATTCCTTCTTACAGAATGCAAGTGTTCAGAGATGTTAAACTTTTTAAATGACAGAACTAGTGTGTACTTTTTTGTTTTTCAGGACTCTGCTAATTGCAACGGTGGCAAATGGATAATACGATTCAAAAAGGCTGTGTCGGGACGTTTTTGGGAGGACCTGGTAAGGATAAAAACTGGAATTTCTCTCTTTGTTTTGGTCTTGTACAATTTCCAGGCCATACTATCAGTTGATGGTGTTGTTTCATTTTTAAAATTCTGAAAAAATTATCCTACTGGAAGCTTAAGTGGCTTCTAGTAGGAAATTCTCACATTTTCTAAACTTTTGGAAGAGTCGTCTAATTTTCCTATACATGTTGCCTTTCTGAAGATTTATGCCTGCAATACACAGTAATCATGATTATTGGCAAATTATAGTATTCCATCTTCTGTTTTGTGTGCTGCAGAATTTGTTTGAATTGATACCTTGTTGCATATACATTTGACATGAAGTGAAAGTTCTGTAAAAATTGTGAAAAACTCTAATTTATCAAGGTTAAGGGTATCAGTATAACTTACTATTCTGCATTGCATCTGTTTTACTATAGTTCTTTTCTTACCAACTGTAGGGATGAAAAATAGGTACTAAGGGAATACATCGGTAGTCCAGATTTATCAAAGTATTGGTGAAAACATATAGTAAAAGTTACAAAAATGAAGCTTTTGTAAAAATACATAAATTTTGAATGAAGCTTTAAGAGATGCTAATTAATGCACTGATTAAACTTGTAGGCTTTGTATATCCATATATATTGAGCTCAACAGGATCAAGAAGCCCACTTGGGTCAAGACCAGAAGCTCTTGTTTTGCACATCACATAGGAGGATTAAGATTTTGGTGAATATTCATCAAATTTGTGGTCCTCTTTCACTGCTATGCTGGGAAGTTTTTTTGCCTCAGCGTTGACATATACTGATACTTCTCTTTATCTCGGTGTCTTATGGCCTAAATGTCAGTGATACCTTCGAAGAATATATCATCCACCCCATATAGTTGGTAGCACCCTAAAAAGTCTGAAATTTGAAAGATTGGCTTCACTTGGATATACACAACTAACTTCGAATCCATACAGGTTTTATTACCTGGTTCGCCAAAAAGAAACCATATGTTTTTCTTAGAGTTGCTTATCTTGTTTCAGACCTATTAAGGCGTTAAATTTACAGTTCTTGGTTGTGGAATATTAAATGGGAATTTAATTACGAATTACCACAGTGGAGTTCACTTACTAGTCCAACTCTTACAAGCAATGCATTTTTTTTGTCCTTGTTGAGACCCTGTTTAGAATAGATGTTAGCCATGTAGTAATTTGGAAGCTGTTTTTGTATTTTCTGTCAGGTTTCAAAGTATTTGCACTGATGTGCTCATAATGAAGTAGGGGTTTACTTTTAATTTGGCTAATAAGTTACTTTCTGGATTAGGTAGCTTAAAATACTACGCTGCGTTCTCTATTCATTGGTACCTTGTCTCATTGATTTTGTTGAGTAATGAAAATCTTTCTGCAATTCAAGTGATGCTTCCAGTTGTTTTTTACTGATCTAAGAAGGCAATATTCTGGCAGCTTCAGGTGTGGGGTCCTGTTTGGCAGGATCCCAGATCGTAAGAACAGCACTTTACACTTTTATGGCAATGGGTTGATGCTTTTAGGTTTAGGTTTCAACTCTTGGGGGTCGTTTGTTACCCAGAACCTTAGCATTAAAGCCTAAACCCTGAATCACACATGTTGGCATCTTTTCTGAAGTGCACTTCCTAATCTCTGGATGCTGTCAGAATGGAGTCTATAGAAGTATATACAAATGCCTGGACGTGCTTGACATATTAATGCATATACATGTGTTTATATGAGAGTGTTTCTATTATAGTGTTTTACTGCTAATTTAATGTGGCTTTCTCTTATGTTTTGTAAATTGAGATATTTGGGGGTATTTGAAAGTGGTATATCCTTATTAGAGGAGAGGTGTATACTAGAACTTATTTCTGCGCCTACTTACATGTTATGCACAGGTTCTTGCCTTGGTGGGTGACCAGCTTGATTATGGAGAGAACATATGTGGTGCGGTACTAAGCATCAGATTCAACGAGGATATATTGAGTGTCTGGAACCGGAATGCTTCTGATCATCAGGTTGGTAATTTATTGCAATTTGCTGCTTGTGTGACTAATCTTTCTCTGTGTGTGTGTGTGTGTAGTGTAATCTGTTGACCTTGCCTTTGTTGACCAGGCTGTAATGGCTTTAAGAGATGCGATCAAGCGCAACTTGAAGCTTCCACACAGCTATCTCATGGAATACAAGCCACATGATGCTTCGCTGCGCGACAATTCATCTTACAGAAACACATGGTTGAGGGGCTAGATTGATGCCACCAGATAAGAGCACTAGTTTCAGAAAAGCTTTCTGGAAGGCGACTGATGCACAAGCCACGACCAGAATCGGTAAAATTCTTGCATGACGAAAAGGAGATGTGCAAAGTCTGGAGACTTTATAATTGGTGGCAATCTGTACCTGAGTATATCTGTACTAAATTTACTGATGGATTATCAAACAAATTACTGGCTTTATCAAACAGATCTTTCCAATTTGCTATTGTTGTTCATGCTTCCTTTAATCTGTCTACGTCGGATTTATGGGAGCATTTTTACTCGCCATAATAAACTATGGTGTATGTTTACCATCACCTTCAAAGCTTGACATGTACACTAACATAACTAAGGTTAAATATTTATTTAAAATAATAAAAAATTAAAATGCTTCTCATTCAATGTATTAAAAACCCCAGCTTGACATCTGTCAACTAACATAACCGTGAACTCATGAAGAAAAATATGCGGGGAAGAATTTCTAATATAGACGGATACTTTAATATTTGAGAGTTCTGAGTTTTTTTGAGGCAGTATATGTGGACGAACTAGCTATAAGTCTAATGATGTTTCTATTATAAACTTTCAAAAGAGATCACAAGTTGGAATATCCCGATTGAGAGACAAACCAGAAGAAAAAGAGGGGTAGAATACCATTTGATCTTGTTCACATTCTTGAGCGTTACTCCACCCCCACAAGTCATAAGTAGGCATGAAGGAATTCATATGTACAGAAAAGTACTGCATTCTTTCCATTCCATCGTCCATCCATGTGGGATGAATTGATTCATTAACAATTCAACGACCACTTAACCTCTGACGCTACCCTTCATTTTCCCCCACTTTTGTTAATATTTACACACTATTTCTTATAAGACTACTTGACTACACAATATTTACACACTATTGTTAATGAATTGATTCATTAACAATTCCAAACGTGTCGATACCAGATCCATCATTATTGTATTGCAATATGCGATAATTAAACCCCTTAGGACGTAGTTAATAAATTGGTGTTGACGTATGCATGCCTGCATGTGGTCATCCTTTGCTGTATAGGGAGTTTGGCCAAAGACTTTGAAGAGGAACGAGTTCAAAACGTGTCGATTAAGAAAGCAGTTTTGAAGGGTACCACAAATGGCTTGAGGATTAAGTCTTGGGCTAGACCTAGCAAAGAGTTTGTTCACAGGATCCAGTTCCTTGATGCTGTAATGCTTAATGTCAAAAACCCCATTCTAATTGACCAAAATTACTGCCCAGGCAAGGCAACATCGACTGCCCTGTTCAGGTAATAAACGTCCATCGCACATCATGAGTGTAGCCACATAGGTTTTGTGCATCAAAGTTTGATTCCCTTGAATCTCTTCAACGGTTTTAAGGTTAGATTAATTAGAATATCACTAGCATAAAAACGTCACTTTGGTTTTGTGCATCAAAGTTTGATTCCCTTGAATCTCTTCAACGGTTTTACGGTTAGATTAATTAGAATATCGCTAGCATAAAAACGTCACTTTTTATCCTGATGCAATGTATTACAGGGATTAGGTGTGAGAGTAAGCGACGTATTGTACCGGAACATCGAAGGAACATCAGCAACAGCAGTTGCAATAAAATTTGACTGTAGCCCATCAAATCCATGCAGTGGGTTAAGACTTGAAAGTGACTTTGACTTACCGGAACAAAATGGTTCAATCACATTGTATCGATGTAAATGTAAACACTTCTGGCATTGTTCATCCAGATGCTTGTTTGTAATATTCAAAAAACAAATTAACTAGGCATCTAGTACTTTATCGGAGGATAATTGGAACTAAAAACTGAGAACGACAGGGTTACCAAAGACCCCTAAATTATACTTCTTGTCCCCAAAGTTTCATCTCATATACCCCTAGAATATTATCATAACATGCACAAGGAACACTGAACACAAAGGAGGAAAAAGAAAGGCCTAAACCACATTTATTAGGTTGTTTGCTTTCTGTTCTGTAAGCAATTCTTCTTTTCAAACAGATGACTTAAGGCCAATGATACCTGTCGAAAATCAATATTACCAATATTAGGAAGGGGTGTTGCAGACGCAAAGGGGGAAGGGGAGAAAAAAGAGCGAAAATAGAGGAATGACGAAAAACAGTTTGCCGGACCCTACTGCTGAATTTGATATAAACAATTTGTCAGCAACAGCAAATGGCTAAAGAAGTGAATACATACCACATCCAACTCTTGCTCCTGCGTTCCCAGTAGTCTTGCTAAGTTCATGTCCACCTGTTCAATCAGGGATATATAGACATCGGGTTAAAACATCGATGATATCACTCTTGTGCGGAGATGAATCAGAGATCAACCCACAGCACTGTCATTTGCACTAAAAACGGAATTATGAAATAACAGAAGATGCCAAAAGGTAAAGTCACCAGTTTTTCTGTTAAAACTTAAAGTCACAATTAAGTCCCAAAAGGTATGCAAGAAAAATTATTTCTCAAGTATGAAGGGCTACTGAGACAGCAATTTCTAATTTGAATAACAAAAGGTGTAAGAGCTCTTCTTGGAGTGTTCAGTGATTGGCACAAACCTTACAAAAGTGAAAGAAAATTTTCACAGCAAAAGAATAACCATAATTGAGTCTTAATTATCGTGAGATTGTCATCTCCGTGATATAAGCTCAAGAAGATGCTTTGCAAAATCATAAAGCACATTCATGTTTATTACAGTATCTCCAATAGCCTTATAGGGTTAACGACTTCAAAATTAATAATTTTGAAAAACCTTACAAAGTCTCATAAGATTTTAATTCCATGAAAAGAAATTCATTGCAGATTTGCAATTAGAAAGTGTCGTAAAATCAGCGGCTGGTCAAGTGCCAATTGATACTGATAATTCAGATTCAAAAACTTGAGTGATCAAGTAATATTCACAGTTTCTCTGATGAATTAAAACTTCACCTCTTTGCTTAAAAACAAAAAACAAAAGTGATCGTCCATTAGAAGCAAGAAGTGACAAGAAATTTGTAATCAAGGGCTAGATGCCTCAAAATCATATCGTGTACCATGTCCAATCCCTTTTGAGTGAAATAATCATGGAATAGGTAAACTTAATGCTTTTGTGACGAATCATCAAAGAAGATACCAAACTTCACAAAGAGGTTGTAGTAGCCTAAACGTGATAAACAAACAATTTGCCAACCAAATTTTACACTCACCTTTACCAAGATCATCAGGATCAGCGTGCACTACAACTGCTCGCCCAAGAATCGAATTAGGTCCGCTTAGTGGAATCTAAGATTGATATCAAGTTATTATAAATTGGAATATGAACAGCAATCCAGGGACATGTGAATTATGAATAATCTTTAGCTGCCGATAAGCCTATGACATGCACATACATGCGCTTCTTCTACCAATTCAATCCTTTATCCATAGAATAAAGTTAAAGAGTATCTAGGCATACATATTTCTTCATATTCGTATTTCGACTTTTATAAAAGGGAAAGAATTGTCACCTGCCAGTCCTGGAGAGAAACCTCAGCAACTCCTGCAGAGTGAGTGAGAGCGCAACTTTAGTAGAATGCTGAATTTATTACAGACAGAAAAGAAAAGCAATACTTTTTCGTAGTTGTTCTTACCATCTGGGCCGGCAACAATGTTACCCAAATCGCCGGCGTGACGCTCCTTATCTGAAGGAGCTCCATGCTCCTTCTTCAGTGGATTAAAATGAGGTCCTTAAACATCAAAGATTAAAAATTTGAAGAGTCCAAACCAGAAACCACCCACCAACGAAAACAAAGAGTAGGAATCAAGTAAAACCCATTAAAGAAGCAAGAACCAAGTCCTAGATGCAATGAAAAATTACATTAATTGAAGAATTTAAGCTGAAATTAAGAGGGAGAGATAGAGATACCAGTGGAATTGCAACCATTGGAGGTATCACCAAGAGCATGGATATGGAAACCATGAAGGCCAGGAGAGAGGCCACTAATCCTCCCCTGTATGTGTGTAGGCCCTCCTGTTCATCATTCAGTTGATTTCCGGTGAGACAGTAGGGAAAAAGAGAAAGAGAGAGATAAGAGAGAGACCGTTGGATGCCTGAAGGAAATGAAGGGAGCCTCGGACGCTGGAATCTCCGGTGACAAGAGCCACTGCTTTCACACTAGCCATTTGATTTCCTCCCCTGCTTCCGCTGCCCCTTATGCCGCTATTCAATTTTTCAATCTCTCATATCTTTTTTATTTTATTTATGTTTTTTCAGGCTTTTCAGCTCCCATGCTGCTCTCTATGTGATAAAACTAAATGGTTGAATTATTAGTTTTTTTTTTGCAAAAGATATATTTTGCTAGATTAGTTATAAACGGAATTTGAACTCACTTTATCATGTAATAGCTCAACACATTTTTATTACTGTGGTAAAAAGCCACTTGCAATTGAATTATTAGTTAAACATTAATTAACATGTTTATATTTGATTGATGATATATTATTTTATTTGTAAATTTAATTTAAAATTCTAGCCTCTCTAACATTACCTGTGACATCCCACATCGCCCAGAGGAGTGATCCTTAAATGTATATTCTCATCCCTACCTAGCACGAGGCCTTTTGGGAGCTCACTGGCTTCGGGTTCCGTAGGAACTCCGAAGTTAAGCGAGAAGGAGGTTAGAGCAATCCCAAGATGGGTGACCCACTGGGAAGTTGCTCGTGAGCTCCCAAAAACAAAACCGTGAGGGAATGGTAAGCCCAAAGCGGACAATATCGTGCTACGGTGGTGGAGTCGGGCCCGGGAAGTGATTCGCCCCGGGCCGGGATGTGACAAATTGGTATCAGAGCCAATCCCTGGCTGGAAATGTGCCGACGAGGACGTCGGGCCCCCAAGGGGGGTGGATTGTGACATCCCACATCGCCCAGAGGAGTGATCCTTAAATGTATATTCTCATCCCTACCTAGCACGAGGCCTTTTGGGAGCTCACTGGCTTCGGGTTCCGTAGGAACTCCGAAGTTAAGCAAGAAGGGGGCTAGAGCAATCCCATGATGGGTGACCCACTGGGAAGTTGCTCGTGAGTTCCCAAAAACAAAACCGTGAGGGAATGGTAAGCCCAAAGCGGACAATATCGTGCTACGGTGGTGGAGCGGGCCCGGGAAGTGATTCGCCTGACGAGGCCTTGTGGGAGCTTACTGGCTTCGGGTTCTGTAGGAATTCCGAAGTTAAGCGAGAAGGGGGCTAGAGCAATCCCATGATGGGTGACCCACTGGGAAGTTGCTCGTGAGTTCCCAAAAAGGCCTCGTGCTAGGTAGGGATGAGAATATACATTTAAGGATCACTCCTCTGGGCGATGTGGGATGTCACATTACCTTTCCACATAATATGCAATTTTAACCATTCAAATTTTTATTATTTCCTGGATAATAAGAAGATGGATCATCCCAAAAATTAGTGGAAAAGGATCCTCGTCGAATCCTTTTTCTAGGGATCCTAATGATCTTATAATTGTATCTGTTCGTTGTATATCGTGTGATCAGAAATTATTTAAATTTTAAAAGGAAGTTTTAACGAAACACTTCCGGTACTGTTCACTTTTAACGAAAAACCATATTTTTACCTTTCTCTGCTATTATTAACTACATTTTTATTTGTAATTTTTCATTAAAACTAAAGTTTTTTTTGAACTTTTTCATTAGTTTTTCTAATTTAAATTTCAAATATAAATAGTAACTATCGAAAGTTGATTGTACGATATATGATGAATGATCACAATAATTAAATTTCTAGAATTCTTAAGAAAAGTCCTCGCTAGATCCTTCTCAAGTACTATTACACTAATAATTAGTTGGTGCATGAACCTTCTTTTCCCATTACCTTTTCATAGCACATGATGCGGTCATGAGTCACATCTATGGTATCCATCTAGCACAAGAGTGGGCTTAGCCAATTAAGCGAGAGTCTCTAAGTTCAATTTTATTATTTTATAATATATAATGTAGAATATTCCAATCTTATGGGTGAAGAACTTAATATTAATTTATTCTTCAAAATTTTTACTGTAAATACTAAATAGATCGTATCAAACAAAAATCATGGAAATAATACAAAGTTTAAATTAGAAAATAGTTTTTGAATTTTGATTTGTTACATATAAGTGAAGGGGTGGGTGCAGATCTAGAACCACTAATTATTTACTTTACCAAAAATAACTAATCATTGATTATAACTTTTTACCAAAAAAAAAAACCAAACAGCCAATAATTTATTCAACAACTAAAAATAAATAGTCATTTCAGTGGTTCCTCTGTATTGTTTCTTCTTCTTCCCGTATTTCTTTCCTGTGTTGTTTCTCTGTGCTTGTAATTGGAGAGTGGGAGAGAAAGATGAGGGAGATAATAAGCTTACACATCGGACAGGCAGGGATCCAAGTTGGGAATGCGTGCTGGGAGCTCTACTGCCTTGAACATGGCATTCAGCCTGATGGTATGATGCCCAGGTATGTGTATATATATATATATCTCTCTCTCTCACACACACACCCCCTGCTTTTCTATGATTTTTTTTTTTTTTTTTTTAATTTGAATCCATTCCTGTGAAAAACCACTCTTTTTTATTGAAGTAATAGGTTTTGGGTTTTGGTATTCAATTCAATATGGAAGTTGGGTTTGGGATATTGTTGATGAAATTGGGAATTGGGTAATGTTTATGTTCAACAAATCTAGCAGATCAGAATTGGATTAACCTAAATGCAACATGGTTTCTTGCTACTTCATTCATGAAAACTAAAATGCGGTGAGTTTCGTAATTCAGCATAATTTGTGATTGAGATCAATTCTTTTTATCTCCTTTGATGCGTATTATCGTTGCGTTTTCAATTTAGAGGAACCTTGATTGAATTCTGGTGTTAATCGATGAGGAAAAAAAAACAATCACCTTGTAATTTAGCTTCCTGTCTAGATTTGGAATGTTGGAATTTGTCTTTCTTGGAATTTCAGTCAAGTTTTGCCTCTTTGTGCTAATATTTTTGCCTCTGGTGAGATCAAACTAGCAATCGCGGTGGCTTGATGCAAACTGTCTTGTCATTCAATATGAACATATGCAATGTGTTGATTTCATATTTACTCTTTTCCTTTCTTAATTGAAACTCAGACGCCCTCGTCTGTTGCTAATGTGCAAATATCAACAAATGTCATGATCTCTTAATGCAAACTGTGTGGTGTCAGCTACATTTAACTTATCACAAGCTCAAACGTATGCTTAAGATCTTTAATAATGTAGAACTATATGATTTTATTGATACCTTTCCTATGCAATTCCCTACTGGGGAATCAGAATATTTGAATTGGCAAAAATTTCTAGAATTTATGTACCCAAAAAAATCCAAGGTAGTAGGTATGTAACACGTTTTACCTCCTCATAGTTTGGTTATGCAAGTTATTTTTCATTCTTTCAAATGCACTTGTATGAACTTGTGTGTGTGTTCACATCTCTCTTTCGTGGGTTCCTGTGCCACGTATATCCATAACTGGTATTTGGCGGGGTTGTGAATAGGAATATAGTTTTGATATTTAGAACAACTCCTTTTCATTTTGTTTTGTTGTATTTCTTCTTTGATATGTGGACTAGTTCATTGGGTAGTTACTTAGTTACCGCAAAGTTCTTATAATCCCTTGTACCTGTGTATAAGGATGGATTATTAACTTTTAATTGTATTTGTGTGAATGCAGCGACACCTCTGTCGGCGCTGCAACCGATTCTTTTAACACCTTCTTCAGCGAAACTGGTTCTGGAAATCATGTGCCCAGAGCCATATTTGTTGATCTTGAACCGACGGTTATTGATGAAGTCAGGACTGGGACTTACAGACAACTTTTTCATCCCGAGCAACTTATTTCTGGCAAAGAAGATGCTGCGAACAATTTTGCCCGAGGACACTACACAGGTATAATTATGTATATTGCACTGTCCAACTGGCATTTCCATCTATTACTTTAGTTATAACTGGTTTTCTGAATGCTACAGTGGGGAAGGACATTGTGGACCTATGCCTTGACAGGGTAAGAAAATTAGCTGATAATTGCACAGGCCTGCAAGGGTTTTTGGTATTTAACGCTGTTGGTGGTGGCACTGGTTCTGGTTTGGGTTCCTTACTTCTCGAACGATTGTCTCTTGATTACGGAAAGAAGTCAAAGCTTGGTTTCACGATTTATCCTTCTCCTCAGGTACATTACTTAGAAAAGTGCAGGATATTGTAATTGGATAGATCTTAACTGCTAAAACTAGTATTTGTGAACACTTGTCTAACTCGTCTTTCTTCCCTAAATTTTGTATGCTGTACCTGTTTCAATGGTTTACTGCGACAAATTAGTTCTGCTACCTCAATAAGCAAAACTAATATAAGAAGCACGGGAGTAAATCTGATAAAAAAGCTAGTCTAAAATTATAAGAGACATGTTTATTCTTACCAGAAGGGCATCAGAAATGATGGTCAGAAAGATTCTCAGAACCTAGACAAGATGACTTCTTTGAGAATACAAAATTTTTAGTGGCTTGCATTCGGTTAATGTTCACATTTTTTAATATTTTTTTCCATCTGATTCTACTTAATGGTTTTTCAGTTCTTCTTAATGTAAAAATATGCACGCCAAGTCCGAAACTAGATATTACATCTGGAGAGACAACATAAGTGGTGTGCGGAAACTTAGGAAATATTGCTGTTTGAGAATAAAATCTTTTGAAGGTTCTCCTTTTCATCTGCTTCCACATCGTAGCTCTCTTAATTTTCTTGAACCATTCATGTGCGACTGTCTACAGAAACTAATCTTAAAATGTGCAGGTCTCCACTGCTGTGGTAGAACCTTATAATAGCGTGCTCTCCACACATTCTCTCCTTGAACATACAGACGTGGCTGTGCTTCTGGACAATGAAGCCATTTATGATATCTGTAGGAGATCTTTAGACATTGAAAGGCCAACCTACACCAACTTGAATCGTTTAATATCCCAAACAATATCTTCTTTGACAACTTCATTGAGGTTTGACGGTGCCATTAATGTGGACATTACGGAGTTTCAAACTAATCTGGTTCCATATCCTCGTATCCACTTTATGCTCTCATCTTATGCCCCTGTAATCTCTGCTGCAAAGGCCTACCATGAGCAACTGTCAGTTCCTGAGATCACAAGTTCTGTATTTGAGCCCTCAAGTATGATGGCCAAGTGTGATCCAAGACATGGGAAGTACATGGCATGCTGCTTGATGTACCGTGGTGACGTTGTACCGAAGGATGTAAATGCTGCTGTAGCTACCATTAAGACAAAGCGGACAGTTCAGTTTGTGGACTGGTGAGTAGACATTCCATGCATCTAATTTCGTTAAAATATAAGCCTAAATAGTATTCGCACAGAAATTGATGAGATGGACGTTACTTTATTATTGATTTCAGTATTTCAGTCCATGTAGTTCAAGCAATGGCAATGGCGTTTATTTATGGTCCTACATGTTAAGCTTAGGCTGTATTAATGCTGACATCTTCTTAGTATATCTCTAACACGTTTGTGGGTTAAAACATGTTTTTGATATCATACTCTCATTGTGTATACATTAATTTCGTATGCACTGGTAGCAATATTAATGGTAGGAAACCCTTGTTTGTAGACAAACTGGATTCAAAATAGCCATCTTAAAAGGAAGGATGCTGGGGTGTTCGTTGCAGATTATTTGACTTCATAAACTATTTTTTTGTTGTCCCTTGTGTTTATCTGAATGGTTGCTCTATATGGATACTTTCAGGTGCCCAACTGGTTTCAAATGCGGTATTAACTACCAGCCCCCGACAGTTGTACCAGGTGGTGATCTTGCCAAGGTGCAACGAGCAGTTTGTATGATAAGCAACAACACTGCAGTAGCTGAGGTCTTCTCCCGAATTGACCATAAATTTGACCTTATGTATTCCAAGCGGGCATTTGTGCATTGGTATGTAGGTGAAGGGATGGAGGAAGGTGAATTCTCAGAAGCCCGTGAGGATCTTGCTGCTCTTGAAAAAGACTACGAGGAAGTTGGGGCAGAAGGCGCTGATGATGAAGAGGAAGGGGAAGATTACTAAACCATAGTACTTTGGGATTCCCTTCAGTAGCTATCTGTCTATCCTGCTAGACCTCTCCATTATTTTGTTTCTTATCTAGCTGTGCATTTTTCTTTCGAAAGACATGCACATTGTGTTTTGGTTCTGCCCTTGTGATGGTTTTGGAAGTACGTTTGTCGTGTATAAGTAATCAACTTTTCATTACTTGGAATGAAATAATGTTGTCTTTGAAACAATTGAGATCTGCCCAAAACTCGAGACCTGTATCTTAGAACTCATGTTAACGAATGGTTGTAAGTGTTAATCGGTTAGTAAGTTAATACGACAACTCTGTGTAGGTTGTCTCCACAATATGATGTCATGATTTGAACTGTTCATTTTGAGATTCGCTTTGCTGAACTGTTCTGGACCACAATTTCAGTAACCTTTAATTCTACCACAATTACTACGCATGGATGAAGGTGAAATTGCCCACAATTTCGTCGTAACGTACATCTCCTCGGAGTTTCTTGTTTTGAGCTGTAGAGAAATTAGGGATGCTTACTTTATAACAAACAAGATATCAATTACATTCGTTGAGGGAGCTAGGAAATACAAATAAATTTCTGATCATCTTAATCTCTAACAGTTTCTCAGTTGACAATTGCAAGAATAATTGAAGAGACAGAGAGATCCAACTTCCGTGCATGGCCACCAACAACAAAACCTTCAATTCACCTGATCCTAATTAATTAGCAGAACAAAGAACACAACGGCGGAAGATCCCAGAGCGCCTCGTTAGGATCATGAACTGTTTCCATATACTCTTGCATCCCATTCATTGCATAAAGCGAAGCCGATATCTGTCTCTCCACTTTCAACCTTTCGAAATCCATTAGCCCCGAATCAGCCTCACCTGCCGTAATAATAGTACTAGTAGTAGTCGTATTACTCTCCGCAGAGGACAAAGCAGCAGCCGCCTGATGTTTCGGAAACTCAAACGCTTGTTGAGCAAACGAGAAGCAGTCAACCCCCGTTTGATATGACACCCATGAAGGAAGGTCGGATTGAGAAGTATTGGAGGAAGAACTCAACTCAAAGTCCTCATTGCAGTTTCTCAAATCCGGTTTGTAGACATTGTCAAACAGCAGAGAATTATCTTGAAACACCTCGCTCGAAGGGGAAGTTGTGTCGCTGCTTCTGCTAGTTGAAGTACAAGTACTACTTTTCCGTGCTAGTTGTTTAGACGGAGGCGGCAGATGATCATGATCAGAACTAGTACTAGTAGTAGTGCTAGTACTACTGCTTTGGTGATGTAGTAGTGCTAGTTGTTTAGTGGCTCCTCCTCCTCCTTTTTTCGTGTTGAGTAAATTCCAAATGCGAGAAGCGAGAGGGGAGTCCAAAGATACGTGGGTGATGAAGTTGGTTCGAGCGTTTGAACCGCGAAGAAGGCAGGCAGCTTCATCATAAGAACGGGCAGCCTCCTCCGCGGTCTCGAAGGTTCCGAGCCACATCCTTATTTTTTGAGTAGTGTCTTTGATCTCGGCAACCCATCTTCCCGAAGGCCTCTGTCTCACGCCAACAAACTTGTTTGCGTTGTTGTTGCTTCTACGATTATTATTTCTTCCCTTCAACTTCCCTACTTTGCTGCTGCTTTTTGGAATGCCTGCAGCTGCAAAAGAAACTTGCTTCGGCTGTTGGAACTGAAACTCCATTGAAATTACTTTGCATGCAAATTAATTAAGGAGAGAGAAAGCTAGTGTTGGATTTAAGCTAGGGTTTGATTTAAGGAAATGGAACAAGGGGAGGCACTCTTGCATTAGCTAGCTCTGAATGGTTGCGGGGAGCTCGTCTGCATCTCCTTGTTTGGTTGTGGGAGCGGGACTTATATATTTTAGGGGTTTCTGAGTTTTCTATGAACAAATTGGTTGTATAGGAGCTTCTCTACGTCCTTTTCTGTCTGTTTATCTTATGAAACACATATTTTAAGTTTAACGTAGGAAAAATGTGTCACAAGAGACTTATTTACTTTTTCATTTACACTCTTTTTCGAATTTCACAACTAAAAGATTATGATTCTTCATCTTATGCACATTAATAAATTAGGTATGTAGTTTAAGTGTTTTAAAGTGTTAATCGAGATACTCGAGTTTTTATATTCAAATCATCCCTCCTACATTATCTCTAATTGTACCCCAAAAAAAAAAAAACTCTTACACACAATACTAAGCTGAGCAAACTTTTATGTGCAAGAGTAAATATTCTTAACTACTTTAGTTATAAACTCTTGCTACTATGTCAATATTTGTTGATCATTTTTTCTTAAATACTTTACAATGTTGCTCATTTCTTCTTCACCAAATGTCGCCTATTTACCTCCTAAAAAAATGTTACCTATTTACAAACAAACTAGAAACTAAATAAAATAAAATGAGGACTTCGAGGACATAACACATAAGGAGAGAGTTTTACCATTTAAGATCCTGTAGGGCACCAAGTCAAGCACTAGACAAAAAAATGGTCGTCAAGGCACGACAGGCTGCCACTTGGAGGCACCAAAATCATCTTCTAGAGAGTAACAAAAATCAAAGAGAATGAGATAGAGAGAGAACGCATCTTGAAATTTAGGTAAAGACATAGTCATATGAAACAACTTGCATCTTCAAATGCATGGTTCATCGACAAAACTTAAATCACCACACAAAACTTGGGAAAATTCTTCCGGAAGTGCTATGAGCATGAGAGATCTAAATTAGTTTGAATTAATATTTTTATTATGATTCTGTGAATTCAGATCATCCAATACTCGTTATATTTAATATTACATAATATGGAAGTGAAATTCCTAAATTTGTTCACTTCCTCAAACATTATTGATAGATTCTTTCTCTCAATAAACATAGATATACCATACATGACGGTGATCATCATCACTCTCATCATTAGATATAACAGAAGTTAATGTTGAAAAAATGGTCAAAAACTAATTCACATCATACTACCTTTCAAGTAACAAACTCTTAGGTCACGAACTGAATTTATAGAGTTCAATAAGGAAAATAATTTTCACACACTATTCTTATCTCTATGCATACTTATGTTTCTAACATTTTTTTTTTTTTTAAAAAGGGAGATAACTGGTGGCAAGCCACGATTATCCATCTATTCCGGAGGTTGGAAAGACTCACAGAGGCATTTCAGCCTCCCTCTGACTACAAATCTGACTTTCACACCAACAACGGGTTTCGAACTTAAGACCTTCAGTTTTTAGGGTCGAATAAAGCAAACAAAAATCAATGGCTTGTTGTAAACATTAGAGCAGCTCTAGCGGGAGAAGTTGTTGGAGGGACGGGTTGAGGAACAGTGGGCTATTGCCCGAGCAAGCGAGCTGTGGATTCATGTTGGCCTGAGCACCCGATGGCCATCTGATGTGGGCTGACATCAAGGAGACGTCAGCCGCGCTTTTTTTATTTTTTCTATCAGGCGCGTGGACTTCAAGCACGTGTGGGTGCACGTAATCCGACATAAATCAGACATTGGGGCCCACGGCGCACTCAAAAATCTTACCGTTGGATTACAACGGATATAAATTTTGGACCGTTGGATTTCCAACGGTAAAAAAAATAAAAAAACTTCATTTAATACCAGTCATTAGATCTAAGATCAATGGTCCATGTCTTTAGACTTTAAAAAAAAATTTAAAAAAAAAAAGAAAAAACAGTTAAAAAATCAGAAATGTTACCGTTGTGCCACGTGGCACAATCTGGAGTGTTGGAATTCAAATTGGTTTAAATCCAACGGTATAGATTAATTAGGTGAATAAAAATTTAAAAAAATGTAAAAAAATTATTAAAAATCCGAAAAAAAAATTGATTTTACTTTTATATAAATACATTCTCATTATCTTCTACCTTACACCACAATTTCATATCTTCTCAAAGTTTCAATCCAATTTCATATATTGTCAAGTTTGAATCCAATTTCATAGTTGTATATATTTACTTTTCTATAAATTCAACGTATATTGTCAAGTTTGAATTCAATTTTATACTATTATATAAATCTAATTTCATATATTGTCAAGTTTCAATCCAATTTCATTCTTTCTTAAATACCTATCTTTCTCTCAAAGTTTTAATCCAATTTTTTTTGCAAGAAAATGGCTAATGATGCAGGTACGAATTGGATACTTATTGAAAATGTTACATTGTGTATTAGCTGGGTTGAAGTTACTTATGATCCGATTTCGGGTAATGAGATGCAGTTGAGAGAAATGTGGGGTCTTATTCATACCAATTATGTTGAGAAAATTGCTGGGAAAAGAACCAAAGAATCTTTGTCTAGTCGTTGGAGACTACTGAGCAAATCGTTTAGTACGTGGAGAGACGCATTGGCACAAACTAGTGCTAATCTTCGAAGTGGGGAAAGTTTAGCGGATCAGGTAATGATATAATTTTTATTTGTTTGTACCATACCCAAATTTACATTACCTACTTTGATTATAATTATTTCTTCTCCCACATTATGTAGGAGCTTCAAGCACAAGCTTGGTATAATGCCAAAACCATAAGCAAAAACAAATCGTTCAACCAGCGGGAGTGTTGAAATATTGTCAAAGATTGTCCTAAATTCAAAGTTGTGCCTATCGGTCCAGAAGTGGCCTTTAACAGCACCCCTCTATACTCTATGCCCGATCATGCCTCGTATGATGATGATGATGAAGTTGATGCAGAAGAAGTGCCCGAAACGCCCCCCTCGTTGAACAAGCGTTGGGGTCGACCCATTTTCCAATTAGACCTCAACAAGGTAAGAAGGCTTCAAAGAGAAAAGGTAATGCTTTCAAGAATGATTATGCAAAGTATATGGAAGAACTTGCCCGCCAAGGTGAATTGAGTTTGGCCCAGGAAATGGCTAAATTTGAGGCTGATAAGGCTAGAGAAGAAAGGATGCAAAAGCTGCAGCTATTGAGAAAGAATTTCAAGCTAATGAGAGAGAAAGAGAACTACTTCGGCAAGAAAGGGAACAGGTTAGAGAAGAAAGAATGACTCAACGAGATCGTGACATTATAAAGGAGCCTTTAGAAGGGAAGTCTCCAAACTCTAAATATTTTTGGAAGTCGGAGAAAGCGGACGTGGTGCAAAGGAGGCGTGCAAGAGAAGTGAGAGCAAGAGGAGATGGTCCTAGCATGACAAGAGAAAATCATCCTAGCACCACAAATTGGTTAGGCGATGATTATCCATTCATGAACCCATAATTTTCCAATCACTTTGTTTGTAACCGGAGCCCATAATTTCCCAATCAATTTGGGTTGTAATTTCTTATTTATTGAAAATAGTACTTTATGTTGTTTCCAATTTATTGAATTTAGTACTTTATTTAAACTAAGAGTATATTTATTTAATTTGGTAATTTATTTATACTAAGAGAATCTTTATTCAAAACACATTTAAACACACCAAATAAAATTACATCAACACACACCAAATCAAATTACATCAACATACCAAAAAAAAAAAAAAAAAAACTCACTAAATGAACTAAAAAAAACACACCACATAAAATTAAATAAACACACCAAATAAAAACAAACACTAATGAACTTAAGTATCTTCAGCTTGTTTCAATTCCCAGTGGTGCTCTATCAAGTCAATTTGGTGGGCATTGTGCATATATGGCCTTTAAAGTGCAGTATATCATTGAATGACCCTATCATCGTAACGTCCATCCCTTTTTAATGGTTCGTGTTGCACGGGTTCTTCGGTGGTGTCATGAGCACAATATATTTGTGTTCTAGAATTGTTCATCGTGTCTGGCTCATATTCATCAATGACATCATAATCATACTCATCTTCCACAATCATATTGTGAAAAATGATGCACGTCATCATGATGGATCAAAGTGACTCTAAATCAAACATTCTGGCAGCACCCCTAACAATCACCCAACGAGCTTGGAGGATACCAAAACAACGCTCCACATCCTTCTTGCACCCCTCTTGACAACTTGCAAAGTGCTTTTCCTTTGCACTTCGCGGACGTGGCATTGTTTTGACAAATGTTTCCCATCTTGGGTAAATGTTGTCTGCTAGGTAGTATGGCCCGTCGTACTTACGTTCATTGACCAGTATGTGACTTTTGGTGCCTTTCCTTGCAGGACATCATTGAACACTGGGGATTGTGCAAGCACGTTGAGGTCATTTTGAGCTCCCAAAACCCCGAAAAAGGCATGCCAAATCCATGTATCAAAAGATGCCACTGCCTCCAAAATGATACTTTTTGATCATTTTTTGATCCCTCTGCGGTGTAGATAGATTCGATTGCCGAGCAAAATCTCATCAGGGACTCAAGCATGGTTGATTTCCCCATCCTCGCTATCTCGTCCACTTGGTCTGCAGATACTCCATATGCAAGCATACGCAATGCAGCAGTAATTTTTTGCTCAGGTAGTAGACCCATAGCACCAAAAGCATATGGCTTTTGCATAAAGTAAGAATCATGGTTGCAAACAGTTCCCATGATTTTGTTGAACAAATGACGTTCCATTCTAAAACGACGTCTAAAGTATATATCAGGGAATGCACTGTTATGGACAAAATAATCGTCCAAGAGATCATAACCTCGTCATTGCTTGCTTTTATCAATGTTTACAGCACGGCTATGCCTGCAAATCTGAGCCACAGCTTAGATGACTTGACGGGAATGTGAGGCTCTTGCCATTCTTGATTCGTCGTCTCTCCGTCTACTCTTCTCATCCTCTTCCCTTTCATTTTGGGCTGCCTGGCGTTTGAACATTCCTTCTGATTGGTTAAACAATTCTTCCTCTTGCTGATTGATTTCCCACATCATCCTTGAGGAAGAAGAAGACATTGTAATGAAGGAAGCAAAAACTACGAATAATGATTGAGATTTAGGTGAATAAGGAAGCATAAACTATGAATAATGATAGAGATCTTGAGAAAATTGGTGTGAGATTTATGAGGATGGATGGTGGATTATATGGAGGATTCAGAAAGGATTAGGTTGTAGATAATGCCACGTGACATGCTGTTATTCGTTAAAAATCTGATGGAAATCTATCCTCAAAGATTGTAAATAGATTGTGACACATGGTGCGATATGATTGGTTCAAAATCTTATCGGAAATCCATCACCAATAATTATTTTTTCGGATAATGACATGTGGCGCAACAAGAACGATTAAAAATCTTATTTGAAATTACGAATAAAATTATTTTATAAATAAAAAAAATACTAATATTTTATTGCTAGTCTTTTTGGATAGTGACATGTGACGCAACGAGAACGATTAAAAATCTTATCCGAAATTACAAATAAAATTATTTTGTAAATAAAAAAAATATTAATATTTTATTGCCAATTGTCAAGACTATTGAGTGCAGGTGTGGAGATGCAAAAGACGATTACTGTTCATTAAGGGTAGTTTCGGTTCACTAGATGGATAATATAGTGGATTGCCCTAGGGACAATAGACTACGCTGGAACTGCTCTTAGTGTGTAGAAAAATAAAAAGAGTGCAGAAATATTATTTGAAGATGAATTGTGACTAGGAGAAGCTCGAGCAATCAGCAAAAGCCCACTCATTGTCACCAGAGTGGCCACAATCTACTCCCTTGAAGGGCCGATGGGGACATCGGTGCATTTTCAGTTGGGTTCGACTCGACTCTCATGCTAAACCCATAAGCAAATGTGCAAATCCAATTTCATTTTGGGCTCCAAAATCAGGGACCCAAAATCCATATGCATCGAAACCGTTGATGTTGAATCTAACGGTTGCAGTAATCTTCAGTTGTTTTGATTGTCCGGCCGAGGCAAAGGATAAAACGAGAAATGCAAGAGAGAGAAAGAGGAGGACAGAGAAACAACAGACAGGAAAGGAAGAACAAGAAGAACAAGAAGAAGAAGAAGAAGAAGAAGAACAAATAATTCACAAAAACTTGAGAGGAGAAAAACAGAGAGCAACAACAAAACAACAGCAAAGACGGAGAAGGCGGAGAAGCGAGATTTACTGAAGAAGAATCTCCATCTCCATCTGGGCTTTCATCGTCTTGGTGAAATTTGCTGGAAAATCCTCAAAGTTCTGTAATTTACATGGAAACATCTCATCGTAAGCTTCCTTCAACTTTTACAATTTTGATTTTTCACTTCTGGGTTTCATTTGGGAAGATGCAAGTTTTTATTTTTATTTTTTTATATTTAATTTCTGAATTTATTTTTGCAGGTATGGAGACGGAGGAAGAGAGGAATAATCAGAGAGCTTCAGAACCAGAGTTTTTCCTGCAGTGGGGGAACAGAAAGAGGCTCAGATGTGTGAGAGTCAAGGGCTCGGAAATCTCAGCCGAGAGATTCAAATTCAATGGTGGCATGTGCAGGACAATCACATCGTCTCGGATTCATCGCTTTGCGGTCTCCACTTCCGGAAAAGACATCTCTGGTTTTCAATCCAATCGCCTCACCAGGTCAGAAAATTTCGCATGATTTCTCTGGCTCACGCCTACCACCTGTGTGGTTTTACGAGAAACTAAAGGAAAAGAAATAAGCAGAGAATATGAGCCAATTTTCTTTTGTTATGTGCTCGTTTTTACATGGATTTTCTTTTGTGGTATTATTTGGATCCCAAGTATTACTGTATTAATATAATTCCTCAACCTTTTCTCCGACGAATCGAAGGGAAGTGAGTTATTTTCCGGAGAAACGGAATTGATAACAGAAGGGAAGTGATTTCTGCACACCCGTTTTCTCCTTGCACACCCCTGCCTTTGGATTGAACAGATGAAATGAGAATCAAGCGACATGAGTGTACACCTGGTGTGTAGAAGGAGAAAATGGGTGCACGCAAATCATTTCTCTAACAGAAAAAATATATTTTTTGGACAAAGAGAAAAGATCAGTTTAAAAGGTTTCAATTTTATTGGATTTAATATATAAGGAGTTTTGCAATTAAGAATCAATCGGAACACGACAAGTGGAGCCGTTGTCGAGCAGTTCAGGGTTTTTTTGTTCTCTAATTGAGCTTTTGAAGTGTTTCGTTATGAAAATTGTAGTTGTCAACCTGTATTTTTTTTTTTATCTTTCTAATTTACTAACTTTAGTTTGTGGGTCTGTTTGGTTTGGTTACAGGAATTCTGACGGGGCTCTGCTCCGGTGTAGCGCAGGTGAGAACCGAAAGTCATCTTCACCGGAGAAGGAGGAAAGGTACTACACCAGAAGAGGATCTGTGGGTGTGGATGAGAGTTGTAATGGGAATGGGAATGGGAATGGGAATGGGAAGGTTATGATGGACGGAAACAATGTTGAGGACCGGGGGCTTGTTTGGCCAAAGCTGTACATCACTTTGTCGAGCAAAGAGAAAGAAGAGGACTTTTTGGCCATGAAGGGTTGTAAACTTCCCCAAAGACCCAAGAAAAGGGCCAAACTCATCCAAAGAAGCTTACTTGTAAGTCCTCTTGTCAGTTTCTCTGCTAATTAATAGATATGAAAGTGGATTTTATTTTCCTTGTGTGGCTATGCGGGTTCAATTTTAGCTTCTGATACCGATTTTGGTTGGTTTGTAGCTGGTGAGTCCCGGTGCATGGCTGACTGATATGTGCCAAGAGAGATATGAAGTTAGGGAGAAGAAAAGTACTAAGAAGGTAGTTGAACTGGAATTATCTCATAATTTGCTGCATCATTTTTCTTTATTTTCGTGGGGTATTCGTATTCGTATTCTGATATTTGGTTGATGTTTGAATGATCCAGAGATCAAGAGGATTGAAGGCTATGGGGAGCCTGGAAACCGAGTCGGAGTGATGGGTTGTTGAAGCAGAAGACTGTTTTCTTTGTTTTGTTTAGAAGATGAATGTGAAATGTATGTGGAGTGGTTAGGCTTTTGTTAAGAGTAAAAGTGGTTATCGTAAATTACTAAATTATGTGTTGTATACTACTGTGAGCGATGTATCAATCAATTCTTTTTTCGTTGGTCAGATTCTTGGATGGTGATTTATACTATCAGCTGTGGATTATTTTTATGGTCACAAATAGTATATGGTCAAATGTATTGTGTAAATACGGAGAGATTTTTCGGAAGGGGCTTCTGTGTCGCGAACTGAATGCAGGGGGTCCTCGGAATGTTTTTGCGGCACCGGAATCCTTACCCTAGAATTTCTCGAGTCCTAAATATGGGGGGACTACCCCTGCAATGCGACACACTAGGTGGATACAGGACAAAGCCCTGGGTTTCTAAGTTGAAACGCGATGCTACTCGAATGGCAGTTTGGTATCTATCAAAATAATGATCCGGAAAACCTAACGAACCCAAGGCAAAAACCCTTGAGCAACCGACACCCAAAGCAACTTCGAATTCGGAAGAGAGTGCCCCGCAGAAGCTAGGCATCCATCAACCGAAAAACACGGTGGGGTTGCTGGTTCCAAGCGTATTCTTAAATTGCAATATTGCATGATCCATCTGGACATTATCCATAAAAGTACTTAGACCCGAACTTCTTGTATATTCAATTCTCATTGAGGTCGATAATAATTTATTCATTACACAATCTGTCAAATAAACAAGGACAAGGAGGAAGATTTTACAGTCTGTATTCTACGTATGCACTATGCAATATTGCTTTTCACGCTACACGATTACAAGTTTGGAAGCAGTTTATGTGGATGCCGCAACCATGATTCTTACTATTATGTAGACTTTCTTTCCGGGCATAGAAACAAGCAAACTTCTGCAACAAATATCTTAGTTCACCTCTTCCAAGTTCAAATTTTTCCCTCTCTGTGATGGCAATTCCGAGGTGCTGAAACATCCTACAAAGTAAAACAGGATAAGAACATCTCAAAAGAAGACGACTCTATGGGCAATTGCATCATTCGAAATTTAGATACGCGCACCTTCTTATATACTGCGAGATTAACTAACTTAAGGCTTTGCAGCCTGAAGCATCTCCACTATTAAAGTCTTCACATCCCTAAAAAGAGAGATAAAATCCAAATTCTTAGAAAAATTTTAAACCAACTCAAAGCATGCAGTAAGAACATTTCAACCAGAAAAAACGAATAACTATATCCTCTGACCAATGTGACGGACAATTGATCTATGCAGTACTACATTAACATAAAAACCCTGTAGAATCTGGAAAAGCTGAAGCACAAATAAATCAAAGATAAATCTTGACTTCCAAAAAAAGAGGAATATTCATATAAATGAGAGGTCTCACTTTCTATTCTCTGCACGTCTAGGAAAAGGTATGCGGAGCTTGAAATTATCGCCCTGATAGCCAGCCTAAAAGGAGAATAATAAAGTCCGAAAAATATCATGTCAAAATGGAAGAAATTGTATTGGTGATGTGTAGTATTTCCAGCACAAAACCTCATTTGCAGCATAGAGACAAATGCTTTATAAAAAATTATAAAGGATGCCTATTAGCAATGAAAAGTAAAAGATTGGTAGTTACCTTAACATTGAAACCCAGGCTATCCAAGTCCAAAATGTAAGCAGAGTCCACCTGCCGAAAAACAAAATCACCTTGCATCAAATTAAACTTTCCCCACCCGTCTATCTATATGTTCATATCTTGTATTATTCCAAAAATATATGGATCTGGGCAATTCATGCAGAATCCTCCCGAAGTGTCAGCCTGGCATACACAACATGTATTGGCACAATATTGACAACATATTCATTGGTTTAGTTTCAACTAATGTGAGCAAAGTTGACATCCCCTATATTGAGAAGGAAAAGATGAAGAAGAATAGAAACACCTTTCCACCTAATAATATTAGTTTATCACAGTTGAAATTACCGGAATTGACGTTGAATGTTGCACAATGGCTTTTGTATCATCAGCATGATCCCTGTTCATGTGAGACTGGGATGCAATAGTTTTAAGATTCTATTAGAAAAGACGAACAATTCATATTAAGATGAACCATACAGCATGTATACTAGTTAAGGAGTTAGTACTGCAACAGGCTTTGAAAACTGAGCAATTGGATCAACTTTTGCAGCTTTATACTCCTCACTTCTGAACTCTGAAAGTAAAAGTAGCGAACGTTAAGAAAACAGAAAAATATGAAATAAAGGTAACAAATATTTTGTAAATAAAATATCAATAAGAGGTGCTAAAAACAGAAAAAGAACAAAGCCTTGGTATATCCGTTTCAAAAGTCATCTACAGAGTACGAAATTATCTTTTCCAAGAGTGAGAAGACACCAAAAAAGATTGAACTACAAACATTAGAAAAAATTAAAGTACCTCCTGATCCTAATAAGGCTGTTGCAACCCCTGACACGTATCGCACAACTTTTGGTTCAATGCGCATGAATTGGAAGTCGCCAAAGTCAACCTTCAGATTGTCCGTGATTATTTAATACTGACTATAAAATTTGGTGCAACATATCATCCATATACATTAATTATGCTTCGGAACAAGAATGTTACCCAGAATGCATTGGGATGCTTAGCCAAATATGCAGTGCGTATGGCTGCTTGATCCTTCTCGGAAACCTAAATAATTGTTCACAAAAGAACAACCATTTTCACTTGTTTGCAACCAGACAGAGAGGGAGAGGGAGAGGGAGAGGGAGAGAGTGAGAGAGAGAGCACTTCAAACACTATCCAAAATTAGAAAAGCAGCCATTACTTACAGGAATAGCATCACCATGCAGCGTGACCAACAAATCAGTCCTATCTTCAGGGTCTCTAGCCACAAGCAATGAGCACTTGGGATTAAGGGAAAGGTCCTATTGAATCAACAAAAAAAAAAGCATGATATGATATGATATGATATGATATGATATCCCAGTGAGCTTAACATGCAGAGAGATCCATATAGTGATAAAGTAGCAGCTTATTTTACTAGGCTGGTTTCCATGCTTTGAAGGGGTACATGTTTCTAGAGAAAATCAGATGGAACAGATTGGAAGTTTAACACATAATGCTTCTGCAGTCTTCCTTCCTTATGAAAGAAGGTTAGCATCATTTCAAGTGAAGAAAGGATGCTGCCTATGCATCTAGATAATATATTGCACCTTAGTTCCAATTTTAGCTTGAGTGAGCATTGTGTAAGAGCAAAAATCTCTTCGGAGAGGGTGTGTTTTCTAGGGCATTGAAATAGTGAGTGTATCAGAGTTTAACTTTGCATTTGGGTTGTGTTGATTTAACTCAAACTGTCTTGCATTCGTTATATTCCTTATGAAGAAGAAAGATCCCTCATGGATGTACCGCTGCAGGGAGAACTTGCTGAACCACATAAAACGCATGATCATAATTTTTACTGCCTATCTATAAGTGCAATTGTGTATTACTGTGTGGTGTGATTTCTCCTTTGAAACTGAGTTTGTACTTCTAAAACTCAACAAGTGGTATCAGAGAAATGTTATTTTGAGGTTTACAATAATTGTTATTCGCCCCAGTGCAACAATAAGTTCAAAGTTAAATACAACAAACCTTAGTATGAACTGCCAAGCTGCTAACTGCTAATATTGGAGATCCATCTGCATCACATGCAAAGTCAACCATTGATCCCGATGGATAACCCTCATGCTTCTGCACATTAAAGAAAACCAAAGAAAATGATACAAGAACAACAGGGTCGTTGAAGTAATAAATACCATAAACATCAATCAACCAGAGTGGTTAATAGGAATATACTCGAGGTCATAAAATGATAACACTCAATGACTGTTAAAAGAAAAGTACTATCTATTCCCCAACCATGTCCTTTGGTCCAGCATCATGATTCTGTAGCGCAATTACGTATTTTTTGCACACTTTTCATCACTGACCACCAGTGTGTCCTAAAATTAATTTTATTCAAAAATAAAAATAATTTCAACAGAACTTCAACATCATTAACTTGTTGGGAATCAAACCTTATGTTATTATGAGAACCACCACAAAGACTACACCGTGCATAAGCTTCCAAAAGCTTAATCACTAGTGAGACGAACTGACATATATGTGAGATAATATTACTTTCGTGTAATTACTGGTTAAAGAAAGAGAGATTTACATATAGTGCATCCAAATGCATGAAATAATATGCCTTTCTGATGGACGATTAGTAGGCCTACCCTTAATCATAGACTGGGAGACATCTAATCTAAATAGGATTGCTATCTGGTAGTTCATTCTCATAATCTCCAATCTAGACCAAGAATACTAATTGACCAGTCTACTGCTTACACAGTGCAAGAAGGTCATGCACTAATCTAGAATCAAATAACAATGAAACACAAATTCATTTAAGACAAGAACGAAAAACACTGATATAGAAACCTGAGAAAAAGTGGAGAGTGTTCCACGAACACTACGATCAAGTAGAGTTCGGATTTCCTCAACTGGGGGAAGCCGAGCAGCCTTTTCCTGTAACAACAACCAAAATTCAACAGAGCTAAATCCTACATTCCCACATTCAATTTCCTACACTTATAGTCTAATAGCAATAGTACATTATTTATGTAGAACCTTTGAATATGGACATGTGATGCAGTACAAGCGTTCAACTTTACATCAAATTTTACCAAGTATTAAACTTTACCTGATGAGATTGAATCAACTGAAAAACATTGGCATCATCACCAGCTGAAACACTCTGATTCAACAAGAACAATTAAAATTAAGGCTTAAAATTTACAACTTTACATCAATTGTTTTCTCACTTAATTTCTAAATCATTTATTCATTGCAAAATTTGATACAAATATATATATATATATGGAAAAAAAAAAAAAAAAAAAAAAAAACAATCACAAAACCAATCAGAAAATAAAATTATAAAATTGGGGTTCATTTGTTTTTGCTGGAATCATGAGAAACATAAGGATACCTGAGTAGGTGACTGAGCGGCGGCGGCGGCCATTGATAAACGACGAGGAAGAGTGGTTGGGGAGGAGAAGAAGGTGGAGGAGGGGTGAAATTGTAAGATGAGAGGGGAGTGAAGGTTATTGTGGCCATTAAAGTGGGAGAGTAGGAAGGTCTGCCCCTGCCAAGGCGTCACCAGAGTCTTCAACATCTCTCTTCTTTCACACGCCACGCCACCTAATTCGCTAACTCGTCTTCTTTATTCGTAAATGGTTGGAACTTGGTTGTCTACTGTTTACTTCTTTTCTTCTTTTTCGTGTTTTGTTTTTACAAAAGACACTTATTCCTAAAAGATTTGGATATGCTAGTTATCAGTTATATTCTACACTAATATACAATAAAAATATAAGTAAAAAGGTACAGAGATATATATGAAAAAATCAAAACTTTGTAACGCAATTATAGATAAGTTACTCAAAAAATTTATATAGGGGTGTGCTATCTACACATCCTATTTTACTTCCCACACACCTTTTATAATTTTTGTCCGTTGATCTTCTTCAATTCATCCAGTTCGACAGCCGAAAATTGAAAAAATGTGTCAGAAGTAAAATGAAGTGTGTGGAAATCACACCTCTTTATATATTGAGTCAAACGTTACATGACGATAATCATTAAACAAAGTAAAAACGAACCAATATCAAAACTATACCATTCAGATAACATACATCCTATTAAGTATATTTCTTTAATAACCTCTCATGTCCCTACAAAACTCTGAGAATAAGCGAAAGTATGGTCCGTTTGGATGTGCTTTTAAAATGACTAAAAGCGTTTTTAAAGAAAATATTTTTGAGTTTCAAAAGCACTTAAAAGTGTTTTTTTATTATTTACTTGCTTCTTCACTAATGATTGATTCTAAAAAAAATTTCATCAAAAACACATTCAGTCATTTCAAAAGGGCATTCAAACGAGTTCGTAGTTAATAGATGCGATATGGGTTGCCCATACTAGTTCTGAGGTTCAAGCACCTTACATTTTGCCAATTTTTCTTCAACAGCGCTACAAGACAGTTAACGCTCAATTGCACGTTCTGGAATATCTGCTTCTCTTCCATGCTTACATTCCCTACAGCAACTCCCATACAAACAACCTTCTTCAGTTGGAACTTGATCGTTGCTTTTGTCTCGGAAACCTTTGAGTCGACGGATTCTTGGTGACTAACAAGGGTTGGAAATTTTCCTGCCTTGTTGAGACCGGGACCCAAAAGACGGGGAATCTGCTTCATAACGGCTTCTGAAGCCAAAAAGGCATGGTATTTCTTTGCCAACTTCTTGCTCTTGTTTAGCTTCTTCAGCCCTTCAACGTCCATATAGTCCAACCCATTTTTGTCAGCCCCCTCGACATGCTGAGCATCTCCAAGCATGCAGACCTTCATCTTTGGACGAGGGATGTGCGGCAACCTAACAGAACCACTGAAGCGTTTGTCTCTTTGAGGATCATAATTTTTCAGCCCAATCTGAAGTTCAATAGTCTCGGTGAAGTTACGTTCCTTTGCCATGGACGCATTCTTGATGATGGAAATACCTTCTCAGAGAGTGTCACTCACAAGTCTACTCATGGCTGAAGCTTAAGCTGCCTGACCAAACGAAGACTTCCGACTCTAGATCTCTCTATTACTCTTGGCTACTCTTGTATTCTCTTTGTTGGTTGTGTTAATAAATAGCTCCCGACGATCTATTTATAGTACATGAACGGTAGTTACATGCCTACAAGTATAGGATTCCTCGATCGTTTTAGAATAGGGTAACTAACTTATTTTCTAAACCCTAAACTGATTGGGATTGCAGAGGAAAACATATTTCCTAATTCATTCTTATGAGAAATAACATGCATGTGCATATTCCTTTTCTCTTTTCCCTATGAAAATAATCTATGATAATGATCTAAAATGAACGGTTTTGATCATAAATCTAGTTTGTAAATAAGCACAGACAAGTGGTCATATTAAGTTATCAACTAATTTTAACCAATAAATTATCAACTAATTAATATAAAAATTTAATGAGGCAAAGTGATGGTGAGGTAAAAGTTTATGGGAAATTAGGTAAACAGATTTTGTCAAAAGCTCTCTCAAACCAAAAAAAAATTTTGAAATTTTAGTACAAGTTATACACACGTGAGTATTACAATCTCATCAAACACAGGCATAAATAATACTATTAAAACAAAAAATACAGGCATAAATAATACTAGAATATGGGAAAAGAAATAGATTTTTTTTTTTTTTTTTTTGTCAACCAAATGTAGCTGCTGCTGATTTCTAATATACAATAACACACAGGATTATCTACTCTAATGCCATCTGGATAAATTCCATTCAATTCAACTAAACGGAGTGCGAATTGGTGGCGTAGGCGCAGAGTTCGGAATCATTGCCGGAGGAGGAGGAAGAAGAGAGACAAGGAAGGCAGGGGAAGGTGACGACGTAGGTGGTGTAAAGGGAAGCAGAAGAGGAGGTGGAGCACTTGGCGGCTACTCAATCACTCAGGATTGACATAGATTTGCTGATATAGTTACAATTCAGTTTTAACCAACAACATTGCCACAAACATGTTCCAAAAGATCCAAGAAACACTACATTAACGTATGTTAGAATTCAAAACTCATGTACTATCCGACAATGTAGGCAAATGACTAAATATATGTTGTAAATCCGAGGTCAAATTTCGATGAATGGTCACAAGTTTAAGATGGTACAAAACAAACCATATGAAAATCTCCAACATGGAAATGGAACTTTGATACCATTACACTTATCAGAATTAGCCACATAAATGTTTTTCTAATTCAAAACTGTATTATCTATTAGTCTTATAAACAAAATATATTAACCAAAAGTATGTACTCAATCCTAGCAAGCAGTACCAAAAGATTGTCAGGGCGGTCTTAGTGCCAACGCCGGGTTGATCCAACCAATCATATGTTTTGTTCTAAATAAAATCCTTAACTCCAAAGTGATGCCTTGCCAGATATGCAACAGGTAAGTTGAACAGAGGCAAGTCACTGAACTCGAAGAAATCCTTTCTCCTCCAAGTAGGACACTACTTGGCCTGCCATGGCTGCAGGCATGGGGCAAACTCCATTTTCTTGTTCTATTTCTATCTGACAAAACAAGGGTAAAATTTTCAGTTTGATTTGCATGCACAAGGAACACCAAAAGAGCACTGGTGATTTTATAATGTCTCCAAACTAAACAATGTGTATTAGAAGATACATGCCGACATGGCCATTAGTTTTTATACTCCACCAAATACATACCTCGCAATTCTCTGGTGGCTCATAAGGGTCATCTATTCCGGTAAAACCTGCAATTGAGAACTATTACTGGAAAATTGACCAAAAGAAAAAGGAAAGACTCTTATTTGAATAGAAAGTAACACTATGTTATATTAAAATTCTGTCATTTCATGATAGAGATCATATATTGGGCTTCTATATCTGTTTTTATTAATTTTATCTCTTTCCTTTGCATAGACCAACAGTCTGAATATGCCAATGGAGAAATTATAGGAGTAATGTTTTGAAACACACCTTTAATCTTTCCAGCACGTGCAAGCTTGTAAAGGCCTTTTGCATCTCTTGACTCACATAATTCTAGGGGCATGTTCATGAAAACCTGTTAACATGGATGTAATATAAAAATCAATCTTCGTAGTTTAAAATAGGTGGACCACATTTACCAGATTATAAGAACAAGAACCATATGGAGTCTTGCCTCAATAAAGTTTGGATCAGATAACATTGCACGGCAAGCATCTCGATCTTTCCTATAAGGAGATATGAGGCTAGCAATACAAATCAATCCCGCATCTGCAAAGAGTTTTGCTACCTCCCCTACATTGAAAACTTATTTAGCTTAAATATTACCAATGGACACACTATGGTCAAGTTGAAAAGGCAAAGAATTATGATGCCAGGATATGTTTGGCTCCACAAAGGAAAAATGAAATCAAATAAACATTCTCAGCGTGGTCTATATCCAATATTGGTTGACATGTTTTATGTGTTATCTGAGAACAGTTGACATGTCTTATGTGTTATCTGAGACAAATAATCTATGTTTCCTACCAAAATAGTTTGTTGTCAAGAATAACATACCAACTCTGCGTATATTTTCAGCCCGGTCTTCAGCTTTGAAACCAAGATCCTTGTTCAGACCATGCCGAAGGTTATCTCCATCAAGGACATATGACAACTTTCCCCTAGAGTGTAGTTCTCTACTTAATGCGCATGCCAATGTACTTTTCCCTGATTCCAGAAAAGAGTTCAAGAAGCCATTTAGTGCATACATAGACTGGAGTGAATTGAAAGAGGTAAAAAAAAACCAAATTTCTTGTAGCTTTCCTCCTGTGTGTGAAGTGTTAGTTGACTTGGAGTGAGCCAAGATGCTTTTGGTGTGATCTCATATATTTTCTGATTTTATTAATAGACAATAAATTACATGTTGTATGGACAATGCCACAACAAGGATAACATAAACATAAACGAGGCATAGAAACAAATGTTCTCTTATGCTAAAACATAAGCACAAGACACAAAACCTAACAAATAGCAGCTTTCCAATCTAATCAAATGCTTGAATAAGATTATGCCCCCTCAGTTCTATAGACCGTGGCCCAAAATGATGATCAAAACAAAAATTTATCCCATAACTAGTCTGTCCCACTGCCAGCAAATCTTTGAAAATCATTTTATTTCTCTACAGCCAGACTACCTAAAATACAAGCAATACTATGCATACCCCAAAAAAATTTGGCCTTCTTCCCCATCCCTGGTCATTTATTCTTCTCAGACAGAGTCACAGAAAAGAGAAACAATTACGAGGAATAACCCAACTTACTTCAAACTCCCTAAACAGCTTCCACCAAAGACTCAAACTCACAGGGTAAATTAGAAAAACATGACCTACATCTCTCTTGCATATGATTGACCATTGAGGATAGAGGCAAGAATTGGGTCTGCTCCTCTGAATCATGTCACAGGTATTGACCATCCCATGAGCCCCTAACCAAATAAAAAAATTTACTCCAAAATGATGTAAGCAATTTCATTCAATCACCAGGATTGACTGAAGTAACTGCTCACGCATATTAAGACCACTGAAAATTTTCCTACCATGCCAAATCATGGGCTGATATCGTATTAGCAATTTGCCAAGCCAGGCAAAACCAAAATGCAGTTAGTTAACTGTGTTTTTGTGCAAATCTCTGATAAAAATCATTACTGTCGGACAAAAGGAACACAACAGGAGAAGGTATGGAAAGAAATGTTAGCTAATGAAAAATATATTGATTCGTATGTGTAACTTTAAAAGAAGGGATAAACAAGTCAGTTAAGAAAATAACCTGAGCCACTGAGACCAGTAATCCATACAACACATCCCTTTTGATTCAGTAGTTTCTGCCTATCAACCTTCCCAACCTGACATTCTTGCCAAAATACATTTGTTGAATTGTTCAAAGTAGACATCTACTTATCTGTTCCGTCCTACTGAGCGCACTAAAATCATTGAAATGTAAGAAAATGTACTCTAATTCATTATTTACAACGAGGAATATAGCATCACGATCCCAATAACATTTGTTGAATTGTTCAAAGTAGACATCTACTTATCTGGTCATTAACATCTATGATGATTTCAAAATCCATAATAAAAATAACAACAAAAGATCACGATCCCAATAACTCAATTGTCAAAGCCTACATTAGGAGCATGATAATCTACCGAAAAATATAGCATGACACATCAAACAAACAGCAATCCAAAACCCAGATAAACAGATAGAGAAAGAGAAAGAAAAGAATACCTGACAGGCGTATGATTATTTGCCCGAAAGAAGAATTAGATGTCGGAGGTTTGGGGTGTTAAATGGCAGAGGAAATGGCCAACCATGCGCCCTGTTTTCAAGGCATCTCATTTGGGGTTTTGCCTTTTTTTGGCTACTTTGGGGGTTCGGAATGAATCTGGACGCATCCTCCTCCGTCCATTGCCCACTGCGAGTCGAGGACGTCGAACTCACTCCCTCCACTTTCTCTCTTGGACTTTGGTTACATTTTCTTCTCCACGTGTGAGCATGTCTGCCAATATACTCGTGTGAAGTGGGTCCACTTTTGTCGTTGCATTTGCTGACGGGACATCTCATCTCAACGGTTGACATAGGTGATGACGTTGCTACCACTTTGTCATACTTGTGAGAGCATCCCTTACCAACGTGGCAGTGTTCATTTGTTTTCTTAATACAAGAACCTCTCGCCTAATAGGAAACTAAATTTAGAAATTAAATGATGTGTAATAAACACGTTTATCAATGCTTAGATAATAAATCAATCATCAACTTTTATGTTTTTTAGTTTCCAAAATTTTATTTACAAATTTAGTTTCCCTAGTATTACTCTACAAGTAATAATTAGTATAGAACTCGTTATGAATTAGTTTATGACTCGTCATCAATGAGATTCGAACATAGAATCTCTTACATACTCACTTGTCCTTCGGCTTCTGTTTTCTTTTAAATAACTTTTTTGGGTTTGTTCCTGAGAAGCCTTAGAAATGACCATGTAAAATTTTGAACTTCTGTACATTAGAAATTCATCACAGCCTTTTTGGGAGACGTCCAACTTCATTAGTTGAAATCTTTCGAGAGAAATACAATATATCTTCACAGTTGTGGTTTTCGTTTTCAATTTTTTCAAAAATAGCTACGTTTTGAGGGAAACTGGAGGAACACATGCAAATGCAGATATAATCAGTTATTAAATGTGAGTCACACCTTCTCAAAGTTTACCATTGTCTGCTTCAACTTATATTGTCAAACCATGGATGCCATATCAAACAATGATACTTAATAAATTTCCTCTATCTGATTGTGTTTAATACTATTGCAAGAGTGTGTTCAAGTTCACCAATTTCTTTTGGATTCATATATTCTTTGTTCATTCTTTTATGCTTTATTGCTTATAGCTATTGAAGCACATACTATAATGGACTCTGTGTGTGTGTGTGTTGGTATGTAAATTCCTTAGTGGCATGCTTTTATGTGGCCCAAATGGTGAGAGGTACCTCCCGAGGAAACCCTGGAGTCCGGACACCCTTAGTTTGGCATGACGCCATCTCACTTTGATTCATGCATGTAGCCATAACCTTAATATCTCCCCTACTGCATCTGTGTGGTCAGGAGATCCCACTGAAATTGGTTTTCAAAGAATTTACAGATTTTATAAGGCAGAGGTTCACAATTAAGAACTTACACATTCTTGCATATCTTTTGTAGTATCATCCCGACGTTAGCAACGATTCTCAAGCTGGAGGGGTATTCAACAGCATCCGTCAGGCATATGAAGTGAGTAATTTCTAATAATAATAAGTACCCTTTTTCTTATCTAATCTGTCTAATCTAATATCATCGAGTAAGCCTCTTCGTTGTTGGACCCATTAATAATAAGTTGAAGAACCAAAGATGAAATGGGCATTGTACAATACCCTGTCTTATTTCAACTTTCAGTCAGTTTCTTTCTTTTACTCTTTGTATTCTCCCAGGCAATTTGTTCTCCTCCTCTACATCCAAACCTCTCTATTCCCTCACATAACTTCTACAATATTTTGAATTTTCAAACACATGACTGCGTTCAGTAGAACCACAAATGAATTAGCGTCTGGAAGAAGTGGATCGAAAGTATCAACCATGGTTATTTACTTTAAATTTTCTCGTATCTATGGCGTTATTAAGAACTTGGGTAATGATAGAATCACTGGATTCCAAGAAGTGCATTTCGTTTTCCATAAACCCCTTGTTTCTTTTTTTTTTTCTTTTTTTTTTCTTTTTGCATTTTCATTTTTCATTCATGTTTAGTAGACGCAGTGAGAGAACCTGAATATTACCTATAAAAAGATTCTATCCAATGAAGCAACCAGGAGTCAGCATGACCGGGAACTTCGATTACAAAAGGATACTGGTAGGCAATGTAGTGGAAAATGGAACTACAACACTGAATTTGAAGATGGAGTAAGGATCTATAAATGGGCTGAAGTGCGGCAGAAAATGCAACGGGAGAGATACTGGGAACCTATAATGTCAATGAAGAGAGTTCGTTCGTATGGTAAAACTGAGGGAGATCCAGCCCAAGGGAGAGGTTCTTTGGGCGAAGTGTTGGAAGCTAAACAGCTGCTGAAGTCGAGGGATCGAAGGTAGCAAGGAACTCCTGGGCTTGGATTCGGTTTGCATCGAAGAAGAAAGAAGAAATGAAGGGTTTTAGTCACCAACGACTAGTTTCAATTTAAATGTATGTGTGAGTGTATGAATGACAAGTGTATACTCCAGATTAAATCACTTAAACCCAAAGGAAGGGCTAGGATTCAATCTGGGGTAGTAAGGCTGAAACAATTGTTAAGCCTCTTGTCAATCACTCTCTTAAACAAGTATGGGTCATGGCAATGCACCATACCCTACAAGATTTCCTCTACTTAATGAAATCAGTGTTGCTGCATTCTGCAACAGCCTTGAAGTCATCAGTACCAATTCCAAGTTCTTTCCATTCTCTGCTATCCTAATATGAAGAAACCCATCCGAAAATTATCCATCAAAACACCTAAATAAACAAACTTTTCATGGCCTCATAGCCTAGTTTCTGATCTTACAACTTTGTGGGCGTAATCTGTGCAAGTTGAAATCTTTAGGAGCACCTGCGTAGTGTCCTCAACAACAACAATCAACAAATAACCCTGCAAATGAAGGGATCAAGCAGTAGCAGTGAGCTAAAAGCTGCAGTCTTTGATGGGGAAAACTATGATTTTTGGAGGATCTATGGGATATGGTTCAATACGAGTATGAACTACCTGAAATGGAGGTCGACGCCCTCACAAAAACACAACTCAAAATACTGAAGCAGAACCGAATGGAGGATGCTAGAGCACTTGGAATCATCTAAGGTGCTGTCTCAAACACCATTTTCCCGAGAATAGCAAATGAAGAGACTGCAAAGGGAGCTTGGGAAGTTTTATAGTAAGAATACAGAGGAGACACTAAAGTCAGAAAGGTAAAACTTCAATCCTTTAGAAGAGATTTCGAGTATACAAGAATAAGGAAAAATGAGCTGTTAAAAGACTACTTTACTAGGCTATTTGATGTTGTAAATAAGATGAGAACATATGGTGAGGAACTGCCTAATGAAAGAATTGTCCAGAAACTGTTGATTAGTTTGACTAAACCCTATGATTCAATAGTGAGTGTCATTGAAGAAACCAAAGACACTAAAACTCTCAGTGTGTAAGATGTGATGGCATCTTTAAGAGCTTTTGACCAAAGGCTTGAGAGGCATGCCGATTTTGCACCTGAGAAAGCTTTTCAATCACTCTCTGTTGGATCTAGTAGTCAAGCTAATGCAAGCAAACAAAAACCATAGTGGAAGGGCAAGAACAAGAAATGGGAATGAAAGGGGTCTCAAAACCCTAAGCCTAACCAAGGCAGCAAATCAAATGAAGGTCCAAGAACCAAGCAACAATGCAAGCACTATGACAAATTCCATCTTGGAGAGTGTTGGTTTAAGGAGAAGCCTAAATGTCACAAATGTAACAAGTTCGGGCACATCATGAAGGATTGCAGATCAAAGAATGTGCAGCAAGTGCACAAGTGGAAGAAAAAGCAAATGTGTTATGTGCTTTCAGTGCAAAAGTGGAGAAAAACAATGAAGTATGGTACATTGACAGTGGCTGCAGCAACCATATGACTGCACATGAGTCATTACTCAATGACCTTGACACAAACTTCACTGGAAAAGTGAAAATGGGAGATGGAAACATTGTCAAAGCCACCAGAAGAGGAACTCTGGTCATTAACACCAAGAAAGGAAGAATATGCATAAGGGAAGTGATGCTAGTGCCTAGATTGGATGAGAATCTACTCAGTGTAGGTCAAATGATGGAGCATGGCTATTTCCTACTTTTTGGGGGAACTGTGGTTGAGATTTATGATGACAGGTCCTTATCAAACATAGTGACTAGAGTAGAAGTGAAAAACATAAGCTTTCCACTTATGTTGAAGTATCTAGAGGAAGTGGTAAGAAAAGCAAGTGTGACAGGTTTTATGAAGCTATGGCACAAGAGGTTTGGTCATTTAAACATGATAAGCTTACAAAATTTGCAAAAGCATGAAATAGTGCAAGGCATACCAAAGATGGATTAATGCAATGAAACCTATGAAGGGTGTGTGTTTGGCAAGCATTATAGAGATCCATTTGAAGCTGGAAATGCTTGAAGGGCAACAAAGCCACTCGAATTGATTCAAACAAATGTGTGTGGACCAATGCAAACAACAACAATCAGTGGAAACAGGTATTTCCTAACCTTTATTGATGACTACTCATGAATGTGTTAGGTGTATTTCATGAGGTTCAAGTCTGAGGTATTCATAATATTCAAGAATTTCAAGGCAATGGTGGAGTTGCAATGTGGATACCAAATCAAAAGGTTGAGAAGTGAAAGGGGAGGTGAGTATACCTTACATGAGTTCAATGCATTCTATGAAGATGTAGGATTGGAGAAGCAACTCACAGTGGCATATTCACCACAACAGAATGCAATTGCAGAAAGGAAGAATAGGACTATAGTCGAAATGGCTAAGTCTATGATGCATGAGAAGAACATGCCCTATACATTTTGAGGTGAAACAGTAAACACTGCAGTGTACCTATTAAATAGGTGTCTTACTAAAGCATTGGACAAGAAGACTCCATTTGAAGTGTTCAGTGGCAGAAAGCCTTCTGTGAAGCATCTGAGAGTGTTTGGCTCAGTATGCTATACTCACATTCCTCAACAACTAAGGCACAAGTTGGAGAAATTAAGCAACAATGATGTTTTTATGGGTTATGGAACCAGTGAGAAAAGGTACATAGTTTACAATCTGTCAACTAGAAGATAATCCTATTAAGGGATGTTATCTTTGATAAAGACTCAACCCGGAACTGGGAAACAAGGGTAAAAGAAAAGGACAATGTCTCTCTACAACTTAATCTCAACGAAAAGCAAACAAGGGAGCCTATGAAGACCTCAATTCAAGAAGAAGTCACAGAGAATAATGACATACAAGGGATTCCACAGCAAGCAAGCATCAGTCCACAACCAACTCAATCACAGATCACAACACCAAGTTCAACTCCAGTGAGGTTGAGAAGCTTGGATGAGATCTATGCTACATGTAACTACTGTGTAGTGGAACCAGAATCATATGAAGAAGCTGAGAAAGACAAAGCTTGGAAGAAAGCAATGAAGGAAGAACTTGAAATGATTGAGAAGAATGGCACTTGGGAACTTGTAAATCGACCAAGTGACAAGCCTGTGATTGGAGTGAAATGGGTGTACAAAACCAAGCTCAACCTAGATGGTTCTGTGCAAAAAAACAAGGCCAGGTTGGTGGCCAAAGGTTACTCATAGAAGCTTAGTGTAGACTTTAATGAAACCTTTACTCCAGTAGCAATGTTAGACACCATAAGGACCTTTATAGCCCTAGTAGCCAAGAAGGGTTGGAAGTTGCATCAATTGGATGTCAAATCTGCATTTCTAAATGGAATGCTAGAGGAGGAAGTGTTTGGGGAACAACCTAAGGGTTCACAAGTGAAGCATTTCCAGAGAAGGTGTACAAGTTAAGGAAGGCACTATATGGCCTAAAGCAAGCTCCAAGAGCTTGGTACAGTGAGATTGATTCTTATTTCACTAAGAAAGGATTTCAGAAAAGTCCTAGTGAAGCTACACTCTACACCAAGACAGAAAACAACAACAAGACACTCATTGTCTCAATCTATATGGATGATGTTGTCTACACTGGAAATGATGCTGCAATGATTGAAGAGTTCAAGGAAGAGATGATGAAGAGGTATGAAATGACTGATCTAGGCCTCTTGCATCATTTTCTTGGCATTGGGGTAATTCAAGAAGCAAGTAGCATCTTCATTCATCAAAGGAAGTATGCTAAAACTTTGCTTGAAAAGTTTGGGCTGAAGGGATGCAAACCAATCTCTACGCCTCTAATTGCAAATGAGAAGCTTAAGAAGGATGATGAAAGTGAACCTGCAGATGCTAGTCTCTACAAAAGCATTGTTGGCAGTCTATTGTATCTAGCTGCAACAAGGCCGGATCTAATGTTCTCAGCAAGCCTACTTTCTAGGTTTATGCAGAATCCTAGCAAGATACACATGTGGACAGCAAATAGAGTTCTAAGATATGTGCAAGGAACACTTGATTATGGCATCAAGTATGAAATGGGGAAATCAACTATCCTAATTGGATTTTGTGACAGTGACTGGGGTGGTAGTGAAGATGATAACAAAAGCACATCTAGCTATGCTTTCACTTTTGGTTCAGGGGTTTTCTCATGGGCCTCTGTGAAGCAACAAAATGTTGCATTGTCCACAACCGAGGCAAAGTATGTGAGTGCATCAGAAGCCACAGCTTAAGCTATTTGGCTAAGGTTCATACTCAAAGACTTTGGGGAATTGCAAGTTGATGCCACACCACTTCTGTGTAACAACACCTCTTAAATCGTCATGACCAAAAACCCAGTATTTCATCAGAGAACAAAGCACATCAAAAAGAGATATCATTTCATCAGAGAGGCATTGCAGGACAACACAATCAAGTTACTCTATTGCAGCACAGAAAATCAGATCGCAGACATTTTCACAAAAACATTACCGAAAAAGAGGTTCAATTACCTGAGGGGTTTGCTCGGAATGACTCCAAGAAGCAGTTTAGAAGGGAGTGTTGGAAGCTAAACAGCTTCTGAAGTCGAGGGATCGAAGGTAGCAAGGAACTCCCGAGCTTGGATTCGGTCTGCATCGAAGAAGAAAGAAGAAATGAAGGGTTTTAGTCACCAACGGCTAGTTTCAATTTAAATGTATGTGTGAGTGTATGAATGACAAGTGTACACTCCAGATTAAATCACTTAAACCTAAATGAAGGGCTAGGATTCAATCTGGGGTAGTAAGGCTGAAATGGTTATTAAGCCTCTTGTCAATCACTCTCTTAAACAAGTATGGGTCATGGCAATGCACCATACCCTACAAGATTTCCTCTACTTAATGAAATCAGTGCTGCTGCATTCTGCACAGCCTCGAAGCCGTCAGTACCAACTCCAAGTTCTCTCCATTCTCTGCTATCCTAATCTGAAGAAACCCATCCAAAAACTATCCATCAAAACACCTAAATAAACAAACTTTCACGAAGTTCTTCGATCGGCCTTTTTATTTCTGTTTCTATTGCAGACATTTGGATCCTGGTTATCTCACGTTTAGCAGCCTGATGGCCTTGTTTGACAGGAAGTGTTGGATGCCGGATACAAGATTGGTTATGTAATTGCGTGGGTTTTGGGTGGGCGAGTTTATTTTGCTCACTTTGTGCCCATCGTTTGCAAGTTGGGTTTGTGGGAAAACCAGCAGCAACATGGTTGCTCTTGTGGTGGTAGCCATGTCGGTTGGCTCCGCTCCAATCTCGCAAGATTTGCCCCACTTCCACAGGGCGCTCTTCTTACACTTGTGTACATGTCGATTAAAGCTACAAGTTGATTTGAAGTTCGAACTGAAAGAAAGGTTGCTGCTTTATCTCCTATGTGATGTTTATATGTTCTCCCTTTTTTTTCTTTTCTTGGTTTATAGAATTATGATGTTGTACAGATGTTATACATGGCAATGAGGTACACTGGTTCTTTGCAACGGATTTAGATGAAAAGTTCGGTCTTGCAGACGAGGAGTATGGATCGATCTTTTTGGACTAAATCTACATTGTCTAGCAAGCAATACTGTATTTTGTTTTGGTAAAGACTAAGAGTACAAATCTCTTTTCTGGGGAATAAGAACTGACACTATACATTTGCCTTTATCATCAACCTCCTCACCCGTGAAACGATAAAAATTAGGAAAAATTAAAATAAAATCAAGAAGATTGATTTGCATGGTTTTGCAATAATACCCTCGATTAGAACAAAAAAATAGACAAGCATATGCATGTACAATTTGGTAATCAACAGCTAACATTTTACTTTGCCTTCATTCATCTCCTTAAAATTCCTCCACAAGTATTTCCCGCTGGCCATGTCCACAAGTACCCAGAAGCCATTCTGAATCATCTGAAAATTCAAAAACCAACATTAATAGAATTAGAGAGAGAGAGAGAGAGAGAGAGAGAGAGAGAGAGAGAGAGAGAGAAAGAGAGATTATTTGAATGGAATAATAAGAAACAAAACGTAGGAGGAAATAGACATACAAATTTAAAATTGAATGCTTCTTGTTCATGTTTGGATGATCCCATATTTTCATTAATGCTGGTAGTACCAAGCTGTGAGGAGGTTATGATGTCGGTTCGGGCGGGAGAAGAACGAACCGTCCTCCATGCAAAGTATCCTGCAAGGATTGCTGAGAAGAACAACATGATGAACCTTAGAGGACACATCTGGTTGATTTGTATGAGAGAGAGAGACAGAGAGGATTGGATGAACTTGTTAGACCAAAAACAATAACCCTAACTAGCTAACTAGTTGTATTTTCAAAGGAGATGGAATATTAGGTAGATAACAGAGACAACCAAAAGAACGAAAGCCTTTGCTTTTTTAAGGTCGATGATATCAAGGGAGGGAGGGAGGATTGAAGCCGCGTTCTTGTAAGGAGAGAAGTTTCTTCTTCCTGAGCATATGTATATTTGTTGTTGCGTTATTTCTGACTTGGTACGTTGAATTGTACAGTTCAAAAGATATCGAGTTGTCAATGGTGGGTAGGTTAGCTACTGCTCCTCCTATTCTTGGTCAACAGTTATACATACATACATACATACATACATACATACATACATATATATATATATATATATTGATATATATTACTTGAATGTTTGTATGTATCCATGCCATCCCGGACATAGAGATAAGACTTAAGAGGTGTGCAATCCACTACTATGTAAGGTCGACAAGTCCAGCCCGCTAAAGTTAATCTGATTTTGACCTGGTTTATTATTTATCAATGCCACAGCCAGCGATTCATTGTTACCATGCATTGATGGTCGTTGGGCAAAAAAGTTGGGTTTGGACTACCCATGCCCATTAACTAAATGACAAATAATGGTCCATAATTCATCATACCCATCTATTAACTGAATGGGTCTAACCTGCCCACTTAAAAGACAAGTGGCATCGGTGAAGTCCACTGGGTTATGGCTACCCAGGTCCAAGTTAAGGGTTTTCTAAGCTGTATTTTTTTTCATTTTCATTACAAGTACGGTTTTAGGTCCAATACTTTAGTAATAAAAATTAGTTTAAAAACATAAAACAATGAAAAAGATTTAAAACCTAAAAAGCCCAAATATTTTCTCATTTTAGTTATTAAATGTTAGATACGTATATCCATCAAATTAAAATTGTATATGTTGATCATGATACGCATTTGACAACATCCGACAAGTATTGTATTTGATAAAGTATCGGATACAAAATAATCCACAACAAAAGACCCTTTTAGGAAGAGTGTGAGGGGTAGGAATTGGTCACATATTGTGTGGTTTCTAGGAATTTGAGTTAGAGCAAAACCATTAGTGTGGAGAGAGAAGTGCGGCCTCTGGTGGCGGAAGGGTGGCCCATCGCAATGGAGGTTTACTCGGTTGAGGGGAGAGAGGTGTCTAAGGGAATTGATAGATTAAGAAATGACATAAGACAATGACAATAGTGATAGATCCAGGATTTGAATCTTAGGGGGTCCCCATGTTAAACGTCTAAGTTTTTTAGATAGAAACAAAGTGCGAAGCGTGTAAAAACAATTCAGTTTATTCCGTGAGGCATTTCGTCGAACACTTGGTAGATTTGTCGTTGTCATTCAAACCAAGTTGCGCACATGTCAACATTATATTGACATATATGTCGAAGTAATTTGATGAGTGCTATTGAGAGAATTTGTCAAGTGTTATCGATGCAACCTGCGAGAGGCATTTCGTTAAACACTTGGTAGGCACAAAAATGACCTACCAAACATTTGAGGGTCCTTAGAAGCTCTACACATGTATATTTCTCGAACTACGGATGTCCCTAGGACCACCCTCTGTGCATCCGGCACTGCAGAACTATGTACGGTTTCAATTTCAGGTTTCTTAGACCCAGTTATATTTTAAAGCAAAGTTTTCATCTTGTCCGTCAATTGTAATCTTATGGCTACTATTGATATGTGTATTTAAGACGTGCATTAGAGAAAAATTTTCCTTTTTTTTTAACAAACAATATTATCTATATGAAGGAGAAGGGGGTGGGCAAAGCCTCATAATGGGCTAACAATAAATGTAGTTCAAATTCACCTTTGATGAGAATCAAACCTAAGCCATCTCACTTACATGTGAAAAGAAATATTACTAGACTGTAGTACTAAGTGACTCGTTTGTTTGAGTGGATAGCATGTTAAAAGTTCTACACACGCTTAGGCGTACCACGTCATCCATATGATTGAGTAGTTAGGTCTACCACCATGCTAAGTAATACATGTGCATTTTTGCTCATCATTCTATTTATCACGATTCAATGAGTTTAAATTTGTGTGTCTATCCACTATATATAGTTTGTAATTTATATCATATAACATTGATAAATAGAATGATGAGTATTACCATCACTTAAAAGTAATGAGCAAAAATATTCCCAAATAATACATATAGTACATATGAAGGACTTCATACAACTGCCAAGGAATCCGAATACCCATTAATATTTGATTCATGGGATAAGCTGATGAATAACTACGTTAAGTAGATGATCAATCTCATTTGCATTGAATATTTTGTTCTTTAACTTTTGAATGATTAAGCCGGTCGGGTCTCCGTCAGTGTAAAGGACGACGTCACTTGTTGATTAGTAAAAAGAATCTTAAGTGCTACTCCAAATGGATGGAATCTATATCCTCCTGTGCGGGTGGTAAACTCTGATATTGATTTCCATCAAAGATTCTTTATCACTAGTGATTCCATAATTTCCATGATCGTCACCAATATTTTGGCCCCATTCTATATCTACCATCCATTCATTAGTAGTTAGTAGATAAATGTCTAACTATGTGATGTTTTCTTATCAGAAAGTTGTTATAGTTAAATTGTGAATCCGAACCATTAATTATGTCAATTCTCGTCTCTAATCCTTACGTACTTCTTTAGCTTTCTTATCAAATTACTCTTTTAAGGTTATTTTGTAATTTTCTTATTAACTTTTTCGGTTTCATTCGCAAATTCAAAAATTTAAAGATAAAAAGAGAAACACTTATTTGGCCAACAAGTGCAAGAGTTGGGGTTTTATTCGATCAACTTTGTTGTATATAAATAGGTTCTGACTTAGTAAATCACAAGTGAAATGGGGAACAAATTCCCTAATTTTGACCCCAAATGATCATGGGAATTAAACACCAATCAATCTGTATTTTCTTTTGCTATATATTTTCTATTCACATTGTATACGTATTTTTGACATTACCAAGAAAAAAAAAATGTAGAAGTCATTTTCTGACAATTTATAAGAACGAAATTCTAATTTATCCGTAACATCGGAGAGTGATCACTTTTTATGCGCATGATAGAACTAATTACGAATAAATGCACAGGCTCCACTACACAGAATTTACGTAAGCAGCAAGCTTCTTTGGATGTAGAGATAAAGCCAGGTAGGGTTACAGGGCTTAGTGGGAATGGTAATGCAATGCTTCTTTTGTGTCTTGTTTTTATCTCTTTGGCGTATTACGTTACGTAGTGGAATGATGGAATCCAACCTTTTGACCCTCGGCCTCCATTCTATTGGCTTCACTTAATTTCATGCCTTCTTTGTAAGCAAAAACAAAAGCACTTCATTCCCCTCATCCTAATGCTCTATTATACCCCAGTATAACAACAACCACTTTAGCTTTTTGACTTGTCCATAATATATTAAGAACAAAATAAGACTACAGTCTAATGGTATTCTTATTCACTTATAAGTGAGAGATCTTAGGTTTGATTCTCACCAAGGGCGAATTTGAACCACATTATTGCTAGCTTATTGTAAGGCTAAGCTCACTCTCCTCCCCTAATTGTAGATAATATCATTTGTTCAAAAAAATAAAAATAAATAAATACTCTTTTTCTTTGTTAATTCTGTAATGAAATGAGATATCCATACTAATAATCTATGACAATCAAGAGGGGATCGAAATAAGAGCGGAAAAAACCCAACAAAATTATAATTTGGTTAGCATAAAGTCTCAAGTTTAAATTCTGCCTAGGTCAGTCGTGGGAGTAGTCGCATTTGTTAGAACGGATGTGCTCCTTGTTATGCACAAGGTTCTAAAAAACATTAGGCGCTAGTCGGGCAGCAGGCTGGCACCTAGCGCCTAGGCAGCCTAGGCGGATTTAGGTAAATTTCTTGTATATCTTGTAAATAAGTGCATATTGACACTTACAAAAAATTATACTTGTATGAAATCCATGGATAAGATAATAAAAGAATGATAAAATGCAAAAAGAGTATCCAACAAGTCCAAAATTTAAAAACACATTAAGCATATATGCCATATAACCATAGTGAGGAGTATTGTAGGATGACACATGTACAATAAGTTCACAATTTAAAACCACATAAAATGCAAAATAGGAGGAAAATAAGGAAATATAGTAATGTACATAGGATTTTTTTTTTAATTTCAAAAAAAAAAAAAAAAAAAAAAAAAAAAAAACTGCCTAGCCCGCAGCTGATTTTTCCAACCAATTTGCAAGAAAACGCCTCGAGTTACCGCCGCTAGGCGCTACCTAGGCTGTTTTTTAGAACACGGGTTATGCACACAATCGAGTAGAATTCGCTCCTTACAATTTTTGGTTAGGAAAATTAAAGAAAAATCTAAAAAAACTTTAGTTTTAATAAAAAAAATGACAAATAAAAGTGTAGTGAATAGTACCAGAGAAGGGTAAAAATATGTTTTTTCATTAAAAATGAACAATGCCAAAAGTGTTTCGTTAAAACTCTCTAGTTTAAGTAAACTATCTTATATATATATAATTATATCTAAATAGGAGTCATATTTAGCTCTAACTAGTTATATACAAATCATTTGTTATTTGTGACCGACCTGTGGAACGTAGGGTGTGTCATGTAAGCTTAGCGGTAAACCTAATCTTTCTCATACAATCAAACATTTTGATGCCCTTTTAATCTATATTATCAATCAAACGACTAAGTGCAATTAGTCTAGTCTTCCTAGTTCGAACATTTTGTTTTGTTTTTATTTAGGATTTTAAAATAGAAAGTCACACGTATTTGGGTGACGTGAGAGCACATACCTTAGCTATTTGGGCTCAACATATGAGTTAATATATTGTAATAATAATACATACATATGATGAAAGTTGAAATTTCACTCTAAAGCTAATTGACTATTAATAAAAAATAGCCACTCAACATAGGAAAAGAATCGACAAAAAACCTTAACAAGTACTTTATTTTTCTTCACTTTTTGAAATAATTATTAACACATCTAGCACCGTTCATTTTGAAATATACAAATAAAAGGAGAAAAACAAGATTCTATTTCGAAGTAACGGAAGTTTAGCTATTCAAATATCTGGTATAGTAACTTTTGGCCAATGATTATATTCAGCCTTGTGGCCTATATCTCTACCTTGTTAACAGAGATTCTACACTCAAATCTCATTTACGAAAGTTTGTTGTGTTGTTGAAAAAAAATTGCATACATATATTTGAATGTGTGTCCCAAAGTTTCAAGTATATATGGATTGAACTCCAAAGATTTAATTTTGTATCAAAAAAAAGCCTTTGAAGATTCTATTATGTTCTTAATCTATGGGTTAAATTTATTGTGAAAGCTTTTGTACTACAGTCTATTAATATTCTTCTTCGCATTATAAGTAAGAGGTCGTAGATTTGATTCTTGCAACCAAAGGCGAATTTGAATCAAATTATGACTAGCTCATTGTGAAGTTTAGTTCACTACTCTACCCCTTAATGTAGATAATATCAATTATTTAAAAATAAATTATAAAAATGTGTTCCCCCTTTTATTTTTCTTATTAATTTCAAGACATGTCCATTTCACGCCATGTGCATGCATGAAATAAGGTCAAATACCAACTCGTTCAACCTAATCTGTCGTCATGTCATGTGTATGAAACATCAATCTCTATTTCCATAAGCAGCATACTAGTCCATCTACGCTCTCTAGATAGTTAAAAACTTGATGTTTATGATATTTACATCCTATATCATAAAGGTACGTGCCAGTATGATAGGTGAAGCCAATAAAATCCATCAATCGCTACATGTTCGTGTACGACATTAACCATTCGATCGGGTTTCATTCGTCACCACATGAATCATGGAGAAATACATGAAAGGAAATTTTGGGAAGATGTATCTTGCATGCATGCATGCGGGTAATGAACCCTAATTTGAGCAGGATAGTGTTATCTACACACCCATATATGTTTACTTTTCATACACTCCTCTCAATTTTCGATCATCAGATCAAATGAATTGAAGAAGATCAATAGACAAAAATTACCAAGAATGTGTGCAAGACAAAAATGAGTGTGTAAAAGACAAAAATGAGTGTGTAAATAACACTTTTCTTTGGATATAGGAGGAAAAGGAAGAGGTTGGGATTAAGTACATAACGACGGACATTGCTTGATGATATGGGATGAAGACATTTCAATCAAAGGGAAACTCCAATCCATGCCACGGTGCGGAATCAGTTAACGTGGCGTAAATTCGAGCAAACATCACCATGAGACGTCGATCAATTAAATTTCTTTTCTCTTGTATGACTTTAACCTAAATTATGATGAATGTGAATTTATTTAGACACTCAACATTATCATATCTTTGTTGACATATTTTTTAATATAGGCGGATCTATATATAATGGTACGATGCACATTTTTATGTAAGCTTCACCTCTATTTGATACTTGAAAACATTGATAATTATATGTCTTAATTTTGTTTGTCGAAATAAATTGTTAGTATTATTAATAAAGTTACATAAGGTCATTGTTAACTAAAAGAAATTGATTGGTTAGACCAACAACTTGAAGGGGATTCTTTTGATCATTAAATTGTCGTGATTTGAATAATGTGCATCATGGTTTCCTTTATTGCTTGAAACTTGCCTTGTTTTGTATCTTTCAGCTGACATTACCTGAAAAATCAAAGATTTAAGAAAATCAATCTCTCTCACTCTCACCACGTAGCATACCAATAATGGTATGTGCATGTTTCTTTTTTAGTACAATGATATATTTTACATTAAGAAGATAAGGAGTTCGGTTAAACCACATAATGGGCAATCTAATTTGGTATCAAATTCGTCATCCACGAGATTTAAACCTAAAACCTCTCACTTAAAAGTAAAGAGAAATATCACCCGACCGTAGTACTGAGTGGCAATGTTGTATGCATGTTGAACCTACACAAGTTATATATAACACGTATAATGTTGCTATTAATATGTAATGCGACCACATCAACATGCTTAAATGATTTTAAAAAAAGTTAGGGTTTCACCGTAAAATTAATTGGCAATAAACGGAATAGTCCAATTACTTATAAGTACATGTAAAGTCCCTTCCCCCATTAATGTGGGATTCATTCTCAATATGTCATCTCACATGAGGTGGAGCACGTGTGGCCATTGGGCTTCGCATGTTGGACAACCTACTCTAGTAATATGAAAAAGAAAAAATTTGGCTTCCACTATAAAACTAATTGGCAATAAGGGAAGTAGCCCAATGACTCATAAGCACATGTAAAATCGTTGCACCCACTAACATGAGATTCATTTTCAACATACCCCTTACATAAGATTGAACACGTGTGGCCGTTGGAATTAATATGAAATTCATCCTCTAACAGTTTTCACTAGTCACCCACAAATTAAGAGGCGTCTCTTTAGCATCTCTTTAGGCGGTCTCAAACCCGAGCACTACAAACACTACCATGTGCGGAACCAGACTGAGGGCAATACTACGAAGGGCCACTAATTAATTGCTCGTCAATTTGGGAGCTTTTAATTAATTAGTAGTCCAACTAAAACATCCTGTAACAAGTTTTCAGTTTCACGTATATATAGATGCATATGCATGCGCCCTTTGCCTCCTGTAATTTCACTTCTCATCTCTCTCTCTCTCTCCCCTCATGCACACATCATTGTTTTATACCCCGCTTAGAGTAATACTGAATATTTAAGAATAATGTGTGGATATGAATGGGAAGGTGGCAGTGTCAAGTGTGATCGTGTGTGGGAATCTAAGTGGTACAAAATCCCACAGGGGTAGGAGTATCGTATATATTCGTATTCCTGTCATGTGAGATGGAATTAATCATCATCATCATCACTTTAAAACTCGTTTGGAGGTACTTTTAAAATGATTGAAAGCGTTTTTTGTAGTATCCCACATCGCCCGTGAGGGTGTGGTCTTTGGGCCTTATATGTCCATGCCTGGTGCTTCAACTTTGAAGAGGCCTTTTGTGGTGGGAGATGTGGTCTGCGGACTAACACTCGGCCACAAGAACAAAACCGTGCGGTAGCTCTGCTGCGACATAGTCCAGAGGGAATGCCAAAGCGGACAATATCTTCAAGGAGGAAGGCCGGGATGTGACATTTTTAGTGACAATATTTTTGAAATTAATCCTTAGTAAAATCCAAGTGCCTTGGAAAAGCATTTAAGTGCTTCCTTCAAAAAGTACATATCTCGTGTTTCCTTCAAGTAGTACATATCTAGTGCTTATTCCATAAAGCATTTAAAGTGCTTATTCCACAAAGCATTTAAGGTGCTTCTTCCAAAAAGCATTTAAAGTGTTTTTGGAACCCAAAATTAATTTCACAAAAAACAATTCCAAACGAGCTCTTACACTTTTCAGAATGATATGACTATCTTCTTTGTATATACAATTACACACACACGTGTGTGTGTGTGTCTCTATATATATATATATATATATATATATATATATATATATATATATATATGTGCGCACATAAGTCTCAACTCTCAAGAATTCCATAGTAGCAATAGCTAGAGAATTGGATTCTACTTTTGCCGCAATTCCCTCGGTTTTACTCATATATGCATTATCGACATCTATATATATTTATATCCACACTTCAAATTCAACTCTCTCAGTAGTCATTTAACTACAACATATAAGCTCGATTGATCAGTGTTGGCTGCCGCTGCATTTCGGGTTCCTCCTGTTGGTCTCTCTCCCTCTCTCTCTCTCAATTAGTCAGTGTCTATATGTATATATATCTACACATACACATATATTCTTCCTTGTCTCTCTAAAGTCCACTACAATTCTTTGGCTGTTGATCTGTATTGGTTTTGGAACCCTCGTGATTTTATCATCATCAATACCAATTTCGTACTGAATTTGCTTAAGGGTAATATTTCTTGCAAGCACGTAACAAATGAGTCGACGTATAAAAAAAGGGACATGCACCTTTTCTTGAACAAAGAAAATGGAAATGGAAAATAAAAGTTGAAAAGGAAAACACTGAAGCTAATTCACATGCTAGAGAATTACGTGTTAAGAAGCTAATTCACATGTCCTGAATACGTACCTAGTATTTATTTATTATATACGAAGAAATATCTAGGTATAAAGTTTGGTTGAACTGCACACTTGAAAAGCTGAAGGGTGACCTTGCTGTTATATGGCTTGTTGATCCTTCTGTTTCCGCAAATCTCAGAACCATTTCTTTCATCTTTCCTTTGTGTTCTTTCTTTTCTTTGGAGATAAAAGTGATCTTCGAAGTTTCTGAGCATGGAATCATGCTTTTTAGGTGATTATCAGTAAGGCACTTACTTTCCAATATGCAAACATTCGCAGGTAGGTCGTCTACACCACATGAATTTGTCTATCACATTGTTTTGTTTGATTTGTCACTATTTACTTTTGGAAAATGAAAAGATATTGTACTTGTACTTGTGCATTGTGTCGTGGCGTGCACATAATTGCCAATATGTTATAAATGCATGATTGATGTTGCTTAATTAGAATACGGGAGATTGGCAAAAAAGGTGAAGACAAATGTGGGTTAGACACTTTACTGTACTAGTGCTGCTGTTTAATTATAGATACCTAGTGCAATTGATCATAATCAAGTATTATGAGTGTGAGAAACTTAAAGTTAATTATGTACTGTAAATCGTTGAAACTGTGAAAATAGTAACCTTAATAATCAATTACTTTAATCTCTTCAGAAAAATATAACTACTTGGCTAAGTTTCATGAACTTCAAAACAATTCTTCACCGAAATCAACACATATATAAAATGTTGTAATAATCAGAGTGTGTTTGGAGAACCAGTTCTATGTTCGTAAGAGCAAATCGTCAGCAAGTACTGGCACAATTTTTATTTTTTTGGTAAGTTTGTTTTATACATAATATAATATGCAGACTGGGGTTGAAGTTACTGAAATGTTATCATTAATGGTCATTTACTTTGAAAAATTGTTATAGAGTGCAAATTGACGTATAATTCTTAATAATAGCTAGCTAGAGAAGCGGATTGAAATAGCTGAGCTTTTAGCTTCTGAGACAGACAGTTGAAGAAGGAACAAAGATGAATGCATTAGTGGCAACCAACAGAAATTTTAAGTTGGCTGCTCGGCTTTTGGGATTGGACTCCAAGCTTGAGAAAAGTTTACTGATACCATTTAGGGAAATCAAGGTAATTATGCATATAATCTCCCTTCTGTATACCCCTTGGTCTTAATTATTAGTAGATTTCACTCTAAAATTAAAGTGGTTATTTTTCTTACATCCAGGGAAACATCAAGAACATTCATGGATTGTTTTTGTTTAAACCTTAATACATAGTTGACTCAAACTTGTCACCAAATTTCTTATCAAACTAAAAGAAATTTCCCAACTGTTCGTCTATTTTCATTTACGCTTTAGCCATGAATATTTCAGTTTCAATTGCAGCATTTTCAGAAGATATTTCACATGTGTAACTGCATTTTTAATTCTAGGATACAATTTGAGGATATAGAAGATTATTTACAGAGTTTGAGTTTTCTCTTTTCATTGATTTTGGAACTATATATTTCGGTGCAGGTTGAATGTACTATACCAAAAGACGATGGCAGTTTGGCTTCATTCGTTGGCTTCAGGGTTCAACATGACAATGCTAGAGGCCCTATGAAGGGAGGAATCAGATATCACCCAGAGGTATATGCATCCTTTGTTACGTTTCACTTCGACAAATGCAAATGGTTGTCATGTATCAAGACTCGTTGCCATAAAAGTGTCTCTAACTGTTATGGATCCATCTACGGAAAATGTAGGTTGATCCAGATGAGGTGAATGCTTTAGCACAGCTCATGACATGGAAGACCGCGGTAGCCAACATCCCGTATGGTGGTGCCAAAGGGGGTATAGGATGTGATCCAGGGAAGTTGAGTATTTCTGAACTAGAACGACTTACCAGAGTATTCACACAAAAGATACACGATCTTATCGGAATCCACACCGATGTTCCAGCACCAGATATGGGGACAGGTCCACAGGTTGAGCATGGCACATTTTTCATTAATTCTTTACATGAGATTTGATCACTAGCTGAAGCTGCTAATTAATCAAGTTGATCAGCTTGAATGTCTTCTAAACTTTGGACTGAATTTTAGCATTTTTTTCTCTCAATCTTTTTCCCTTTTTTTTTTTTTTTTTGGTTTAAACAGACCATGGCGTGGATACTAGATGAGTACTCAAAGTTTCATGGCTACTCACCTGCAGTAGTGACTGGAAAGCCTATTGTAAGTAAATCATAATAAAAAAGTTACTTCAGTTAAATTGTCCTCCTTTATTCGATTCATGGCAGTCTTGTCTTGCAATAGTTCATACCTGTGCTACAAATTTTGTTTGTTTTTATTGCGTAACATTCTGTAATTTTTTTTTTTTAATCAGGATCTTGGTGGATCACTAGGAAGAGATGCAGCAACGGGAAGAGGAGTACTTTTTGCAACAGAGGCATTACTCAATGAGTATGGAAAGAGCATCTCCGGACAACAGTTTGTTATACAGGTGGACTTTTACCGAACACAAAAAGTTTATATGGTTGAGAGTCTGAGACTTGAGCCTGGATTAGATTTCAATTGATTTAACTTGTTGTCTAAGCTAAACTAAATCGATTTCAGGGTTTTGGGAATGTAGGCTCGTGGGCGGCCCAGCTAATCCATGAGGGTGGTGGCAAAATAGTTGCAGTGAGTGACATCACTGGAGCCCTAAAGAACAGCGAAGGACTTGACATTCCAAGCCTGCTCAAGCATGTCAAAGACAACAGGGGAGTCAAGGGCTTCCATGGTGGGGATCCAATAGAACCCAGCTCAATCTTGGTTGAAGATTGTGACATTCTCATTCCAGCAGCCCTCGGAGGTGTCATCAACAAGTACGTACTACATAATTCTAATTTCTAATAAGCAGTACAAAAACTACATCAAGATTTTCGAAACATAATGAAAATCCTGAAATTAATATGGCTAGCCATGATGATCCAACTGTTGTTTTTGAATGTAGGGAAAACGCAAATGACATAAAAGCTAAATTTATAATCGAAGCGGCTAATCATCCTACTGACCCTGAGGCTGATGAGGTTGGTGCTTCGTTAATTGCTTGACAATTAGATTTAGAAAGGGGACAATTAAAACACCAGTAATGTTTAATTAGTTAAAATGAACATTCTTTCCTCTATTTTGCAGATCCTGTCAAAGAAAGGTGTTGTAATTCTTCCTGATATATATGCAAACTCTGGAGGAGTTACTGTTAGTTACCTTGAGTGGGTGCAGGTATATATCATATACACCACATACATATTGTCAATACATTTTAACTTTACAATACAATAGCCACGTTTATTATTTTAATCTCATGCTACTAAATTGGTGGTGCATAAATTGCAGAACATTCAAGGATTCTTGTGGGATGAAGAGAAGGTGAACAATGAGCTCAGGACTTACATGACCAAAGGCTTCAAAGGTGTGAAGGAGATGTGCAAAACCCATAACTGCGATCTCCGGATGGGAGCCTTCACGCTCGGAGTTAACCGCGTTGCAAGGGCGACTGTCCTCAGAGGGTGGGAAGCCTGAGCCTGAGACACTTTGAATAAAGATGATGGCTCTCTCATGAGACTCCATTTCGTTTTTACTGATTTGGTATTTTGCTACCGTACGTACGATGCATGGAAATAACTTCAGCACAACTAGTTTCGTAGTATTTCTGTGTTGCATGAATATGTTTCCCTTCGAACCTTTATCATGAGATATGTATTTGTTCGACAAATAAATTTCACCTACAAACAAGGTTCTAAAAAACACTAGGTGCTAGTTGGACAGCGGGCTGCCGCCTAGCGCCTAGGCGGTCCGGGCGGATTTGGGTAAATTTTTTGTATATCTTGTAAATAAGTGCATATTGACACTTACAAAAAATTATACTTGTATGAAATACATGGATAAATTAAGATAATAAAAGAATGATAAAATGCAAAAAGAGTATCCAACAAGTCCAAAATTAAAAAACACATTAAGCATATATGTCATATAACCATAGTGAAGAGTATTGTAGGATGACACATGTACAACAAGTTCACAATTTTAAACCACTTAGACTTAGATAGGATTTTTTTTTTTTTTCAATTTCATTAATAAAAAATAAAAATAAAAATAAATAAAAAAAGCCGCCTAGAACCCATCCAATTTTTCCTACCGATTTGCAAGAAAACGCCTCGGCTCACCACCGCCCAAGGCCTAGGCCGTTTTTTAGAACATTGCCTACAAATAAATTGCACATGCATATGCCTTGCATGTAGGCCGGAAATTTATATAAACATGGATTTCAAGATAGCGAGCGTGCCACTACTAGTTTCCACTAATAGACGATATGTGTGATGGAAATTCCGCTATTTAACTTCTAACCAAAAGATTGTGTCATTGATTGAGAGAGACTCAAGTTTAGGTTCTTTCTTTGCTTTGTGACTTTTCTCATGCAGATATTATAAAAATGACAAAATTGTTGGAATATGAATTGAATATAAAGTGGTTATATTCAATTGAAATGCTTGGAGATAAACGAAGAAAACACAGCTTGCACAAAAAGAAATATGTATAAACTGGACTGGAAACTTACAATCAAGTAAATACATGAGCAAATAAAACTATATTGATCAAGTGTGAAATGCCATCGGATTGCTCTAAGATTGAGATTGAGATTGGTATGGGATGAAAGGTTTATGGTCCAAGGGTTGGAAAATCCCTTGACAAAGAAAAGAGTCGATGAATTAAAAGTTAAGAAGGCCTTTTCTTTGTACTTGTGTTCTGATTGTTTGAGAGAATTATTGTCTTGGCTTCTTTATATATATAAGGAACAAAAGTATTTGCTAAGGAACAATTAAGCAGTAGATTTCATTTCCATGAAATGGGTGAATATTAAGGCCCTAATTACGAACAAACGACATTTTCAGGCCTCATTTGAAGATACTTTAAAGAAAGAAATGAATGACAACTTCTTTATTTTGTCCAATTGAAGAAAAATTCTCTCTTTTAAACCATTTTTATGGGAACTAATAGTATATCTTTTATTCATGAGTAACTTTCAACTTGAACAAAATATAGAGGTTTTCATCCATTTTTTCCTTTAAAATATATTCATTGTAGTGAATTGTCATATCCCATTTAGTCCTCCTTATCAAACGAGGCCTTACGGTCAAAGAAGTGAGGGATTGTTAGCAAGAGGCGTAGCCGCGTATGCGGTGGAGGGGAGAGGGATTGGTGTTGTCAGGGAAAACAATGGCAAAGCCTGTAAATAAGAGTACACTTTGTGGTTGTTGTTTACTTGTTTAAGTAATTCACATTAATCATTTAAAATGTTAAAAGCATGACATTATATTATTGGATTGAGATATTGCAGTGACAATGAATTCGTTTAATGCAAGTTACTCCTATGAAGAAGGGTATTTTATAAAAGAAATGAATTTCACACATCTCTTTTTATTTCTAACAATAAATTAAATAAATTAAACGAAAATAACGGACATTATAACAGAAGATTGAGAGACTAAAAAAAATGTGCTTGATTTCCTATATAGAAATTTCTCACAACTTTGGAGAGCACTAACAGCAAATTTCCTTTTGACCAAAAAGTATTCACTTTTTTTTTTCTTCCGTCAAACGCTTTAGTCATGAAAAAAAGAACTCACCAAAATCACAATTATGTTATTGATTTCAACTCTTTTCAGAGTTCTATTTAATGGTGTGGTGAGCCAACCTAATGGTATATTGAATTCAAACCATTCGTCCACTAAAGATTTCAAAATATCTACCTTTTGATAGTGGGCGAGGTATTGGAGGAAATTAAATAAAATGGAAGATGAAAGATCTTTTTATGAAAGCATACTAGAAAATGTGTATGCGCTTCGTTGCGAATATTGAATGTATTAATCACAACAGGCATGCACAAAAAGATGCACTAAAAAGGCGGTAAGAACGGAATCACACCCTCAAATGCACCAATGCAAATAACACACATTAATGCCCCTTCATACACACTGCAGGCCAAGATGCGCAAAAAAAATTTGCATATTCCTTGAAGGAAAATTTCTAGGCCTTTGTTATATTATGTATTAAAGAGAACCAAACTGTATCCCCTTAACACTAAATTTGTTCAAGTCACAATCCCCTTGCAAGGGTTGTAAAACTCAAAAGTTTAGTGTCCAAAACCAAATCAACTTGCACTGTTTTCATGCATGTGCAACATATGCCTTACACTGGAAAAACGTCTAAAATTTTGTAAATCACGTACAGATTTTGTTTTACATTTTTATAATCAAGTAGCAAGTAAAATTACAAACTTTTAGCAACCTGAGAGCAGAAATTAAGATGTAGAGATATCCCCAAACATACAACATACTGTATAGAAGCTAACCGTAAAGGTTTGTGAAGCAAACTACGGCATGAGGTTCCTCTTGAACAAATTGGAGGTACTTTAGCCTCTGTTCCTCCTCCTCGGTCAAAACAATTACAAAAACATAGTAGCTTAACTAAAAAATGCATGATGAAATGGATAGTTTTCATGTAGAGAGAGTACTTATAATTTTTTTATATAATATGAGACAACTATAAAAATATATCTAGCATTATATCTTAGGTACATGTATAAATAATACACAATTTGATGGGTGCCTAAGTAAATCTGTTAGGATTGTCAACTAGCTAAAACATATTGGAAAATAATCAAAAGAAAGCACTTTTAGTTGGTTAACTATTATAAACAATGGAAATTAGTATGAAAGTACCAAACGAAATCCCAACTAAGGCAAAGGGCCTGCTTGACGAAGTTTAATAAACCAACGTAGATGAATTTATCTATTATTATTGTTTGTCGTATATTTGTAGCTTCATCTATCGTCTTTTCTTGACTTTCTCAATTTCTCTCATTACAACCTCATTCATCATTCAATGATTTCAGATTTCAGATATAGACAGAGGACGCCTTATTGACTCTAATCCTCACTAACCAACTAAGCTTAAATGCTACTATTTTGCTCAAATTAAATAAATTGTACCCCTCCCCCATTTTCCACGCAATTCACCACTTAAACAATGCAGCAAAAAAACAAAAGAAGGGATAAAAGATTGTTACCTATGGTTAATTGATTTACAATGAAAGATGTTTTAGCTTTTTGAAAGAAGTTTTACATGAAAAGTATAAAATGGGTGAACAAAGCTCTTGGAGCTCTTTGAACCACTTTATGAACCTAATTGGTACAATTGAAAATGAAGAGTGTAATCAAACTTCACGAGCCTAATTAAAACAAATTAAAGAGCAGATTGAAAATGCATTAAAAGTTGAGAATACGCTGTATAAAGGCATTGAACTTTGCATTTACCTGCATAATTTCAAGTTGCCTAAGAAAATGCCTGGTATATTCTGGCACTCGAGTAATCACCTTTGTACATCGGTGTTCGCTTGCCTAACAAAAAAACGAACAGAAATGAAATAAATTGCAATATATTTGGAATACTGGTGTATAAAACGTAATTTTCAAATTAGATCCTAGCTAATTAAAATGCCAATCCCTTTCAATTAAGCTTGGGAGCCACTGATCATGACATGTTATAAATAGGGAAAAAAAACCAGATGAACAACAAAATGATGTCGTAATCTGCAGAAGATTAATACCTTGATTAACTAAATGAACCGAAAATGAAAACATCTAAAATTCTATTAATTAAGTACAATTACCAGAGGAAGCAGAATAAAATGTCAGAAGTGATACATTAAGATAAGTTTGACAGCATCAAAATCACTGAAAAAACATGCATAAACCCAACATAGATCAAGACAGGAGTTTCCCGCATACATCAAGACATAGATGGATGGATGTAGAGGCTTTTTTGCCAATGACATCAAGACATAGATGGATGTAGAGGCTTTTTTGCCAATGACCAAACCAAAACCAGCGGCAAACAAACAGTGCAAGCCACGTAAACAAACAAAGTACACAGATGCAGCGACAAAGTGAGGAGAAACAAATACGGACAAAGAAAATAACTTTGTTAAAACAAAAAACAGACATATAACTACATAAACAGGCACGCTAGCATATATTTTAAAACAACCAAAATCAAGTCATAGACATGCTTGATTTCCTCGTCCAGCAATCAAAATCAAACCACATCTATAAACCATGAAATACTAAATATGAATATAAAAAGTGATCGTCACCTAAAACTATATAAATTAATCGGCAAGGAGCTGCAAAAGCAACCGCAGACAAATGCAACCAAATAACAACGAAAGGCATTACCTTACAATATGTGCATCATGCATTCAGACACACTAAGTTATCATTCATTACATTCAAAATTTTCTTTACTTTCATTCTTGTTGTATTTCTATCGATGTCTAAACCTATACTAATTCTTGATAATTTGTACATATTTTCACTGTAATTAGAATAAGTACTAATTCTTGATAATTTGTACGTATTTGTATCGATGTGGCTTGGTGTCCCTGTTAACACAATATAATCGGCTGAGTTATTTCAGCTCTGATCATTTGGGAAACAATCATCACCCCCATCTTTTCTCTTTAGGAAACAAAATCCCATTTTTGATGCCTAAATCACAAATTAACACGATACCATATCCAAAGCAAAGCAAATTAAACCAAAGCACCCACATTTTTTATGCCTAAATGTCACCAAATGTACTCTCAATATTGAACCAAGACCTATTGTTAGTTTGAGTACTATTGGTTTTGCAAGAGAGGAGAAGGTGCATTATTTAGAAGTCTGCTTTGGCTTTTCTTTTACTGCTTCTACAGGTTAGTTTGTTATTGCGTTTATTGAATTGTGATTTCAATACTCGTTGTTATTGCATTTATTGAATTGTGATTTCAATAATCGTATAAATTTGTGATTCATGAGCTTAATCTCTTAACTTATGTTTTGATAAGTTTAGTCTTACAGTGCTGTTTGGACCCAAATATACACCATCAGCCCGTGCAATCAAGACCGTTGAGTGAGCATAGCTCCCAACTGTCAGATAGAAAAGTGAAGATAATTTTGTTATTGTTAAAGGAAAATATTATGGTTTTTATCATAATAATTATTTTTTAATATGAATTATCTGCATCTTCCTAAACCAGATAAATAGGATGCGAATTATATCCCAAGCAAGTAGTACAGTTCGAATTGATTTGGGATGTCTGAAGACACTTGGAAGCTAAAAATGAATTTCAAATTCATTTTGATCAGGATAGGCATGGCTTTTGGTGGTGATGTGATAAGTCTAAGATTTGATGGTCTTGGATAATGATGAGATAAGAAGCCTAGGTAGGCTAGGCCCTGTTTGCATGGTGATGGAAGTTATAAGATGAGTTTAAAGGCCTTTGATGGAGTTTTTGATGAGATAAGAAGCCTAGGTGGGCTAGGTTTCTGATATGATATGATAAAGCCTAGGCTTTATTTGTTTGAAAGTCACAAAATATGAAGGATATGTCTTGGCATTTGACACAGATCAATTTTAGTTCCGCGAGTTAGGGTTGGACTCTACAAAATTATATGGCCGTATCAAGCAGAAGATATGAATGCTATAAATACAAGGTGCGTTGCAACAAATGAGCCCCATCAATTCAACACACAAACTGCCATGCGCAAACTCTCGCTCTACGCGAAACCTCTCAACAACCTTGAGATTTTTATTTTCTTTTTCCGCCGACATACATTCAGTTTGGATAAACAGCACTATGAAGGCAACCGGCGACACCTTCAGTTTGGATAAATAACATTGAAGTCGTAGAATCAGCCAATTAAGGATCACCTTCAATTTAGATAAACAACATTGCTTCTCGACCGACTGATTACCTATCCAAGTCGGTCGAGAAGGATTTTCGAATACTTATTGGCAGAGGTCATCTCATTAGCCTTCTCGGCGAAGTGAGGTGTTACATATTACTAGGCTCGGCACATTGAATGCCGAGTTATTTTATGATTGGGTATTTATAAGTAAGTTTTAGAGCTCGGCATTCTAACGACCAAACCATATTCACCATCAAGACATACATCTCTTTTGAGTACTTGTGTCCGTATAGTTTGGTACCGATTCGGCGTGCTTATACTCTTACGAATATAATCACCGTGATTGAACTCGGTGCCGACGACCCGTGAACTTCGCAAGACTAGCAGCCTTGTCTTCAAGCTCTAGAACCCGAAAGTCGAGATGTATTCCTTCCTCGGCCACAATCACAAGATCAAGAAGTCAGCAACGCGCTCAACGCAACATCAACGCATTTTACTCCCCGGCCGAGCATGGCCAACGAGTTGGCATGCCTCGCACACAACCGAATGACGTAGTTAGCTTATTGATTACTCGGCCTGCATGACACGTAGGTTTAATAGTTTTTAGGGTCAACATTTTGGCACCCCCAGTGGGATCTAGTGCTAAAACTACAAAGTTCGCATGATATATCAAGATCTCAATCAAGGTGAGATTTGGCGCCTATTAAAGGAAAATGTCGAGAAGCAACAAAAACTCCTTGACCGGATCCTTGAAGCACATGAAGAAAGGCAAAAATCTTTCTCTCAAATGATAAAGGTAAAGATTCATCACAGCTTACAAGATCAATGGTTAAATGAAGATAGAGCTCAATTTTATGAGTGGCTCGATAAGAAAACGCCTTTTTGTCTTGGGTTCAAATCAATTCCATTTGAAGAATGGTTGGATCAAAAGACCGGGGGTGCAATTTTTTGCTTCAACCACAATCAAAATCTGGCGTCAGAAAATTGTCGAGACTGTCGAAGAAGAACCTGGGCCACCTATTTTTTCAGTTGAGACTGAAAGTGTGGTAGGCCTAGAAGAAAAAGTTCAAGTCTCTGAGCCAAAAATCTACTTAGAAAATGATTCATCAGAATTCTCCAATGGCGAATATGGTCGAGACATGGTCTTAGACGCCGAAGTTACGCCAATTAATATGATTATTGGTGATAAAGCCGATATGGAGAAATCTTGTTCAGCCATGTTATTTGAGTTAAAAGTTGAAGTTAACAAAGTAACTATGCATGGGGGGTTTAATACTCGTCCAACACATTCGGCGGCTGATAATGAAAAATATTTCGTCAAGTCAAAAGTATTTGGAGATGATTTTTTATTCGGCCTAGAGCGAAATCAAATTGAGAATTTTGATGTAAAAAGATCTCGGCTTGGAATAAAGCATCGTTGGCCTCCTCCTAATTATAATTCAGCCACTTTTATTTTCGTCTATAAAAAAATAAAATAAAATAAAATTATTTTCTTAACCATTCGGCTTTTCAGGCCTATACGTAAGAAAATAAAGGGGCAAGATGTGGTATAATCGACAGTTAAGTTTTTTAGTCTCGTCGAGAAAGATTATTTGTCGATATGCTGTGTGCAACAAGAAGGGCCACCTGTGTTGTAGTAGGTCTCCGCGTGGCCTAGCCAATTCACCTTGTGGGATGGGCATTTGGTGGTTAATATCCGCAGGTATTTGGTTTGCCCAATTATTAGTCAGACAAGATTATTGGTCAGAGGGAGAAAAGAAAAGCATAAGATAATCAGGTTATAGGCCACCCATTTGTGGTAGGCCATACGTGCATAATCTTGGCCAATCAGTGAGGGTTGTTATTCAAAGGATTTTATTGTGTGGCTTCGGTTCAAGTCGCATTGCTTTTAGTGGAATTGTCAACATTTTTAGTTCAGACTGGTAACTTTAATTTGGTTCAGAAGGAAATCGCCACAGTTCAATGGATATCAAGGACTTGATCTCTAGTATATGTGTATGTGTGTGTGTGTGTGTGTGTGTGTGTGTGTGTGTGTGTGTGTGTGTGTATAGCCAACTGTTTGCCGAACTCGGCAAGCATGAGCTGGTGTACGGCACAAGTTACCATAAGGTCATTCGGCATGCAGTAAATATATATGCTTACATGAAAAAGTGTTTGTGTAATGAGTGTTGTCATGATTGTTGCGTTGCTGACTTTGATTAATGACAGGCCGAGCTGCCAAGAGTGGTTTGTCTCAGCCCTCAATCTCAATGGAGACACTTGTTTTGGTTTTCCCAGAATTTCTTCAAGTTTTTGGACTTAAAAAGCATCAAATAAATAAAGATGTTATTCGGTGAGTGTAGCAAAGACTATTTGGTGAAGCTGGGAGTCAGAAAAGAATAAAATGTGATAGAAATATGCATCGCTGACAACATCATTCCAAGTTGGACAGAATAGGCCAATAGGCCAAGATTTTATTTTGTTTTTTATGACCTTGGTTACACACACACACACACACACAATAATGATGAGGAGTGGATGGCTGAATGACAGGCCAAACTTGGCCGAGCTGTCCACATGTGATTGTTTCAGAAAAGTGATTGCAACATTCATGATGGGTGACAAGCCGAGCTACCAAGAATCAGGTTCTTCTCGGCCCCATTTGCAATTTGATCGTATGAGTTGGATGTTCGAAGTAATTAGAAGGTTTTTCTGGCAAAGTCGCCGAGCCTTGTATAGAATTGTGGCAGTCGAGGAAGACCACAGCGTTAGCAAAACAGATATGTTATTGCCAAGGAACAAATTTTCTTTTTTAGTGATACGACGGGATTTTGTTGGCTGCAAACAATTAATTTCCTTAACCATTCAGCTTACGAGCCGAAAATCAAGGAAACTGGGGGGCAATGTTTGGACCCAAATTTACACCATCGGCCCGTGCAATCAAGGCCGTTGAGTGAGCATAGCTCCCAATTGTCGAATAGAAAAGTGAAGATAATTTTGTTATTGTTAAAGGATAGTATTATGGTTTTTATCATAATAATTATTTTTTAATATGTATTATCTGCATCTTCTTAAACCAGATAAATAGGATGCGAATTATATGCCAAGCAAGCAGTACAGTTCGAATTGATTTGGGATGTCTGACAGCACTTGGAAGCTAAAAATGAATTTGAAATTCATTTTGATCAGGATAGGCATGGTTTTTGGTGGTGATGTGATAAGTCTAAGATTTGATGGTCTTGGATAATGATGAGATAAGAAGCCTAGGAAGGCTAGGCCCTGTTTGCATGGTGATGAAAGTTATCAGATGAGTTTAAAGGCTTCTGATGGAGTTTTTGATGAGATAAGAAGCCTATGTGGGCTAGGTTTCTGATGTGATGTGATAAAGCCTAGGCTTTATTTGTTTGAAAGTCACGAAATCTGAAGGATATGTCTAGGCATTTGACACATATCAATTTTAGTTCCGCGAGTTAGAGTTGCAGTTGCAATTTACAAAATTATCTGGTCATATTAAGTAGAAGATATGAATGCTATAAATACAAGGTGCGTTGCAACAAATGAGCCCTCCAATTCAACACACAAACTACTTTGCGCAAACTCTCGCTCTACACGAAACCTTTCAACAACCTTGAGATTTTTGTTTTCTTTTTCCACCGACACACCTTCAGTTTGGATAAACAATACTGTGAAGGCAACTGGCGACACCTTCAGTTTGGATAAACAGCACTAAAGCCGTAAAATCAGCCGATTAAGGAACACCTTCAATTTGGATAAATAGCACTACTTCTCGACCGACTGATTACCTATCCAAGTCTCGGTCGAGAAGGATTTTCGAATCCTTATTGGCAAAGGTCATCTCATTAGCCTTCTCGGCGAAGTGAGGTGTTACAGATTATTGGGCTCAGCACATTGAATGTCGAGTTGTTTTATGATTTGGTATTCACAAGTAAGTTTTAGAGTTCAGCATTCTGACGGCTGAACCACATTCACCATCAAGACATACGTCTATTTTAAGTACTTGTGTCCGTATAATTGGTGTCGGTCTTACGAATATAATCACCGTGACTGAACCCAGCACCGACGACCCGTGAACTTTACAAGAATAGCAGCCTTATCTTTAGGCTCTAAAACCCGAAGGCCGAGACGTGTTCCTTCCTCGGCCACAATTGCAAGATCAAGAAGTCAGCAGCGCGCCCAACGCGACATCAACACATTTTACTCCCCGACAGAGCTCGGCCGATGAGTTGGCACACCTTGCATACAATCAAATGAGCTTACATGAAAAAGTGTTTATGTAATGTGTTCTGTCATGATTGCTGTGTTGCTGACTTTGATTGATGACACGCCAAGTTACCAATAGTGGTTTGTCTCAGCCCCCAATCTCAACGGAGACACTTGTTTTGGTTTTCCCAGAATTTCTTCAAGTTTTTGGACTTAAAAAGCATCAACTAAATAAGGATGTTATTTGGTGAGTTTAGCAGAGACTATTTGGTGAAGCTGGGAGTCAAAAAAGAATAAAATGTGATAGAAATATGCATGGCTGACAACATCATTCCAAGTTAGACAGAATAGGCTAATAGGCCAAGATTTGATTTTGTTTTTTAAGGCCTTCGTGTTATATATATATATATATGTGTGTGTGTGTGTGTGTGTGTGTGTGTGTGTGTGTGTGTGTGTATAATAATGGTGAGGATGGATGGCTGAATGATAGGCTAAACTTGGCCGAGTTGTCCACATATGATTGTTTCAGAAAAGTAATTGCAACATTCATGATGGGTGACAAGTCGAGCTACCAAGAATCAGGTTCTTCTCAGCCCGATTTTTCTTGGCCCTATTTGCAATTCGACCGTATGAGTTGGATGGTCGAAGTAATTAGAAGGTTTTTCTAGCGAAGTCGCCGAGCCTTGTATAGAATTGTGGCAATCGAGGAAGACCTCAGTGTTAGCAAAACAGACATGTTATTGCCAAGGAACAAAGTTTCATTTTCAGCGATACAACGAGATTTTGTTGGCTACGAACAATTAATTTCCTTAACCATTCGGCTTACGAGCCGAAAATCAAGGAAACTGGAGGGCAATGTTTGGACCCAAATATACACCATCGGCCCGTGCAATCAAGGTTGTTGAGTGAGCATAGCTCCCAACTATCGGATAGAAAAGTGAAGATAATTTTGTTATTATTAAAGGACAATATTATGGTTTTTATCATAATAATTATTTTTTAATATGTATTATCTGCATCTTTTTAAACCAGATAAATAGGATGTGAATTTTATCCCAAGCAAGCAGTATAGTTCGAATTGATTTGGGATGTTTGACAGCACTTGGAAGCTAAAAATGAATTTGAAATTCGTTTTGATCAGGATAGGCATGGCTTTTGGTGGTGATGTGATAAGTCTAAGATTTGATGGTCTTGGATAATGATGAGATAAGAAGCCTAGGTACGCTAGGCCCTATTTGCATGGTGATGAAAGTTATCAGATGAGTTTAAAGGCTTCTGATGGAGTTTTTGATGAGATAAGAAGCCTAGGTGGGCTAGGTTTTTGATGTGATGTGATAAAGCCTATGCTTTATTTTGTTTGAAAGTCACGAAATCTGAAAGATATGCCTTGACATTTGACACAGATTAATTTTAGTTCCGCGAGTTAGAGTTGCAGTTAGACTCTACAAAATTGTCTGGCCGTATCAAGTAGAAGATATTAATGCTATAAATACAAGGTGCATTGCAACAAATGAACCCCCCAATTCAACACACAAACTACCCTGCGCAAACTCTCGCTCTACACGAAACCTCTCAACAACCTTGAGATTTTTATTTTCTTTTTCCGCCGACACACCTTCAGTTTGGATAAACAACAGTGTGAAGGAAATCAGCGACACCTTCAGTTTGGATAAACAGCACTGGAGCCGTAGAATCAGCCGATTAAGGAGCACCTTCAGTTTGGATAAACAGCACTGCTTCTCGGCCGATTGATTACCTATCCAAGTCTCGGTCGAGAAGGATTTTCGAATCCTTATTGGCAGAGATCATCTTATTAGCCTTCTCGGCGAAGTGAGGTGTTACAGATTACTGGGCTCGGCACATTGAACGCCGAGTTGTTTTATGATTGGGTATTCACGACTAAGTTTTAGAGTTCGGCATTCTGACGGCCGAACCACATTCACCATCAAGACATACATCTTTTTTGGGTACTTGTGTCCGTATAGTTTGGTGTCGGTTCGGCGTGCTTATACTCTTACGAATATAACCACCGTGACTGAATCCGACGCCGACGACCCGTGAACTTTACAAGACTAGCAGCCTTGTCTTCAGGCTCTAGAACCCGAAGGCCGAGATGTGTTCCTTCCTCGGCCGCAATCGCAAGATCAAGAAGTCAGCAGCGCGCCCAACGTGACATCAACACATTTTACTCCCCAGCTGAGCTCGGCCGACGAGTTGGAACGTCCGCACACAACCGAAGGACGTAGTTAGCTTATTGATTACTCAACCTGCGTGCAACGTAGGCTTGATAGTTTTTAGGGTCAACAAGTGCCTTCTTAGTCTTCTTCTTCCGGGTCTTCCTACACCTATTTTTGTGCACTGCTTGTTGTTATGTGAACTCCTGGTAATGTAGGTGTTGGGATTACTGGGATTATTGTTGCTTCTTCGGTTGACCTTCTTGTGCAATAGGTGCAGAGACTAGTGCTTCTCCCATAGAGAATTAAAGAAAGCTTGATTTGTATTGAGTGTATTTGCTAAAGATTTACGTGTTACTTTTATAGCCAAATAGGATAAGTAAATAATTATAAAAAAAATGTACAATGATACAGACAAGGAAGTATGGGATTGAATTTGATTGAGCACCAGTGGTTCTTTTAACTCTCTATATGGTATCATAACTTCTTGAACGGTTTAGAATCAGAGGGCACAATGTCTTCGAGGCTGTGAATTTCAAGAACATCTTGAAATTTAGACCGCCAACTAAGGTAATTGTTGCGACCCATAGGAGTGGTGATCATATTGGAGATATTGAAGGATGCGGGAAGGGTTGAGGTGGCCATGACAAGGGAAAAGCGGGAAAGAAAACGCAGAAGTAAGGTACAGAATTGAAAGGTGAGCGCTAGCTCTTCTGGAAGGATGATACCATCTAGAGAATTAAAGAAAGCTTGATTTGTATTGATTTATATTGAGTGTAACGCTTTGTTATATGTACAGATTTACATATAATTGTAATGGTAACAAGAATTGTCGGCTGTTGGTTCTGTCATTTCTTCTCAAAATGAATTGTCAGGTTGAAAGCAGACACATAAATCGTAGCAGTACGTGCTTACCAACACCGAATTGGTACCTTATCAACAAAAATTCTTGGCTCTTCATCCTCATAAGCTACATCCTCAATTTTATGGATCATTTGAGATTATTGCCAAAGTGGGACGTGTAGCTTACAAGTTGAAGCTACAGAGCCATTCAATTGCCGGTTGGTTGGCAATTAGTTAGAGTCGATCTTCTGGTGTTTAAGCAGAGCTTGCTCAAAAGTCAAAAGCCAATTCTTGTTCTTGTCTCTGATAAATCTCAGCAAGTTAGGGTTAGGGTAGATTTGGTCTATCACGATTGTAGTAATGTCGCTACCGATTTTTTTTAGCATGTCGCTGAGGCAAAAGCAATTAAAGGGACGAAATGAATGAGATATATAAGAATTGTCTTGTAGCGAAAATATCCCAACCAACAGCACGGCAGGGATAAGCCACTTTATCCTCTGGTGGGAAAAACACAGAAGAAGAAGGTGATGAGTAGCATGGCGGCTTTCAGTCCATTTTTGTCACCCAACAGTTTCACTCCTCTCTCTGGTACTGCTAAACACACAGACTACCATTCATCTTCTTCTTGTTTGAGTAGGTTGCTGCAGCAGCACTTGTACAAAACTACTACCACTAGTACTAGTAACAACAGCAAGAAGAGAGAATTCCCAGTTGCATCAGTGGCCGCTTCAAGTTCAATTTCATTCCCCTACCAACCACCTGTCAACGTGGACTACTTGGAGCAAGAGTTCAGCGGCCATGGAGTAGTATTCAAGGCCATTGGCGACAGCTGTGTGGCTAAGATGGAACTGGACAATGGAAGTAAAGCCATCATGATGCTCCCAAGTGGCCTTATCACCTCCTACAAGGCTTCCATGTGGCATGGCGGCACTGTCGAGCTGCTGCAGTCTTCAGTCTCCGAATCGGAGGAGAATGGTGCCGGCGGTGCCGCTGCCGCCATAGCCATTCAAGGAGGGGTGTCTTTAGCCTTTGACTGTTCGCGTGAGGTGGGTCAGCAAGTTCCTTGGTCGCCGACGAACTGGGCTCTTCATCAAATTACAGGAAATCCTCAGGATCACATTCAGGTTCCTTTTTCTGAATTATTTTTCTTTTAACAGTACTAGCTAGTAGCAAAATTAATCACATTGTAGCGGATAAGGTCGTCGTACTACTTAAAGTAATGTTCTCTTATCAAAGTTGTGTTGCCGGACACATGCTTAAATTGAACCAAGATAAAATCTAGTCTAGAGACTCTAGACCACATATTCAGACAATAATCGAACTTGGTCAATTGCGCAAATTCACAGTTTGCAACATAAACATCTTATATTACGGAAGATTCTAGCAAAAGAAAATTTATAATGTATATTTAGAACAAAATGCATTGGATCACCATATACCATTTGCTTGAAACTAAGTAATTGAGAATGAGACAATCTGCCTATAGAGGAGTTGCTAGTAGTTAATTCTAATTTCCTGATCAATCAAGTATTTGATTTCAGGTAGAACTGATTAGCACAGATTCAGAGGACATGGTTGAAATCAAATACATTATCACTCTCAAACAAGATGTCTTAATCTCAGAGATTGTAGTCTCTAACTCTACATCTTCGTCTCTCCAACTAACCGGCTCTATTTTAAGTCATCTGACAGTAAGCTCACCGGATGCAACTTATGCTATTGGTTTGGAAAGATCAGATTTCTTTACCAGGTTGCCAATTTTGTCAAGTTTTGGTATCATTCCTCCCGACTTTGGCATGAAAAATGAAGCTCAGATCAGCAAACTATGGCAGCAAATGGCTGGCTGGGGCCCAAATAATCAAAATGATGGCAAACAAGCAGATACAAATCAGAGAGGAAATAACGAAGAAGAAATGGTGGGTGAAGAAGATGACAACTATAAGCATTTAAGAGAGCAAATGAGCCGAATATACACCAGTGCCCCTACCGACTTCACAATCATTGACAGGGTACTTTCCTCCTATATTTCACTTACAGATTCAGGTTTTGGTAGCAAATTCAGATATTTGTGAATTGTGATGGAACAGGGTAGAAGAAACTCAGTGGTAGTAGGAAGAGATGGGTTTGATGAACTATACATGTTCAGTCCTGGCTCGAGCCATGAAGACTATGGCAAGTATGCTTATATATGTGTTGGCCAATCTGCCGTGCTAAAACCAATAATTGTGCGTCCTAATGAATCGTGGAGGGGCGGACAGCGCTTATACAACCCCAATCTCTAATTGTGCGTCCTAAAACCAATAATTGTGTGTCCTAATGAATAATGGAGGGGCGGACAGCGCTTATACAACCCCAATCTCTAATTTCTCAACACATGACTCAGCTCTTATCGTCTAAGCTTCGGTGTACCAAGCATACAAAAGAATGACTTTTATGATATGAGATTGTGTACAAAAATGATAAAAGTAGCTCTTGAGTATGTTGTTTGAACTTTGAAACTCCAATTCATCTCCGCATGTGAAAGATTACAACTTTCAAACATGAAAGACATTGCTTGCCACAAAGATACATGCTCGTTTTAAAAAACCACAATTTCAAAAGCAAGGATAAACATTTCCTCAAGAACACAAATTGTTCGATTCTCTTCAGTACATCAACCAATCACAACTGGTTGTGATGGTTAAATTCTAGTGCTACAGAACATACAGAGAGATGCTACTGTCTACTACCATTGTTCACTTTATCAAAAGAAATTGATCCATCAGAATGAGAAGACTAACATGGGAGCGAGTACATTAAGTTGGAACTAGATAATAACCTTCATGCCCTTCGCCGTGGTCATTAATCCAAAGTAGTGGCATAGCTACTGCAAGTAGTGTGAAAGAAAGACCACAAAACAACTTAACAGCAGCCTTTCGATAGGGATTTTTTATGCCAGCCTTTTGAGCTTGTGTTTGGTTTTCTGGAACCACCTCATGAGATATTTCATTTTCTGGAACCACCTCATGAGGCACCTGAACATCAGCATCCCCTGGAATGCCATCTGTTGATGATACTGATTCAGGACCACCTTCGAACTGCTCACTGCCACCATAGAAGCTACCATGTTCCCTGTCATCATAGTTTGCACCATGTGAATAACCATCTTGATCATATCTGACATTTGGGCTCCAATCACATTCGGTCATGGATAAACTTCTAAATCTTCTAGCTAGTTTTTCGGAGAACTTTGAGTTGGCATTATTTGGTTCCTGAAGAGAGTGAACAAGTCTTCTTGGAGTATTGAAGATGATGCTGTCCACATTGATTGGAGTGCGAGATCTCTGAAGCACAGGAGAGGCAATATTAGTCAACTTCAATACCATAATATGCAATACCAATACCATCCCAAGATTAACAACATCAAAGAAAATCATAAGATTGGCAGATTTTAATAAAAGTTCAGTAGACAGCAAAAGTAAGAAATCAGAGCAGGAAGCAGGAGATTATAAGAGATTCACTGGACAAACAACTTAAGCTGTTTGGAAGTAACCAACCAATTTCATTATGGAATCAGAGCAGGATATTATGAGTTTGAATCCCTACAATTCCTCCTCTCAACATAAGTTGAATTCCACATGTAGGGCTCTAATGGTGAGGAGGGAACCACATGTGAGGAGTGTTAGAACATAAAACAAGTGTATGTTCATGTCCTTGGCTTAAGTTTTTGGGATATTGATAATGCAACAAACTTTATCGACTATTACATATCATGCCATTCCAAGATTGACACTCTTTTATGGAATGCTAAGCTTTTCAGCAGAGACAATTTCCCGAAGAGTTAGACATGGTGAGTACTTTGGGCAATCAGTACTACAATTACAGTCCAGCAAGCAATTTATTCACTTTGTTGCTGCATTACTTTCAGTTAAAGTTTTGACCCATGCTCCCAAATTTAGTTGGATAACTACTTTTACCACCGTCACAATCAAATCAGCAATTGCAACTTCAAAATAAAAAGAAGAAAAAACAACAGAATTCTACCATATATACAACAGTACATGTGAAACTTACCCGAGGACTAGTTGTGGTGCTTCTTGATACTCCATTTCTAGGATTTCTTTGCTGGAACCCTGTAAATTCCTCATTGCAATCTCCATCGCATTTCATGAATTCATTACTCCCAGAGTTACCTGGAAATCCATTCGCAAAGGCACTACCCTGAGCAATCTCCGAGAATAAACCATCCTTGAGAGACACATCGACTCCTCCATTCTCATGACTCCAGAGCTTCCGGTTTACACTCCTACAATCATAAATTGAGTTTCGGGTAGCCTGACTACTCATTGTTACGGGTGACTCAACAAAGTCATATTCAACAAAGGAATCCAGAGTCTGTGATTCAGGTGACACTGATGCAGGAGACTGATCACCGGCACTTGATAAGTTTCGCCTCCTGCTATGGTCTCTCCTACTAAAATTTGACCCACAGGCTGAACCAGGAGCCTTTTCAAGTTTTGAACCTTTATCTGCAGCTATTCTCCTTGCAGTTTGCAGAGCTTCAAAGGCAGCCCCTGAGACATAAGCCATCTGATCAGATTGACACTTCTCCATTTCTTCAATTATCAACTCAATCTCAGAGATAATGCTCCAAGGATCCAGACACTTCATCAAGAAATTCACCATTTGAATAGCTGACAACCGTTTCTGAGAATTCCCCTCCACTACACCAGTATTCAATATCCGGATTCCAGCTTGTATCAACAACCTAGCATATGGTTCAACAATTAATGCATTACGCTTTGCAAGAGCCATAACCAGACCCATGTGTGCATTTGTCTGAGTGGACTTCTCCTCCAAAGCTCCAGAAACATTCTGACAGACCCTATTGACCATCTCATCAGAAGCAAAACGCCAATTATCTGAGTCAACAAGAGCCCTTAAGCAAAGGGCAGCTCCAGAAGTCAAGCTCTCTTGAGAACCCAAGAGGGAATCTGAGAGAGGGGTGCAGAGTGAATGAATAATGTGCCTCTTCTTGTCTTCAGGGGTGGTTGGGTCAATCCCATATCGAGCAATAGCTGGGACGACCTTTGAGCATGCCTGTTGAAGAGGGAAAGACCCCGCACTCGAAGCCAAGGTCTTGATTATGGTGGCCATGATGCTGTTTATTAGAGGGACTATTTTGACACCATGAACACGAGCAAGAACTTCGTAGAGCGAAATAGTGCATTCTCCCGACAAAGAACCAGTTTCTTTAGTCTGAGAAACTTGAGCAAGAAACATGGGGATTGCCTTGGAGTCCAAATCTTTCACATAGGATTTGAGTGCTTTCATTGCTGATCTACGACTATCAGCATCTTTATCAAGATTTTCCAACTCACGCCGCAGTATTGGGCTTAAACTTCTACCCATTGTTGGCCTGCATCCAATTCAAGAAAAGAGTTCATTGAAATGATTAATGCCTAACAAAATGGTTTCATGAGATGGGTTTTTCAAGCTTTGCAAGAGAAACGCAGAATCGAACGCACAACCATGAAAGTCCAAGAGTTTGGAAATGTTTGGAACTTTCCCAAATCACAAGAATTGGAAAAATATGAGGTTTTGAGCATTTGGACGGCAATAATAACCACAAATGTCAAAACTTTCCTGCATCTCTTAGTCGTAAATGTCAAAAATTCCAAAATTGAGGACAAAAGTTGGTTTCTTTCCTCACATTTTGCATAGAAATCAAACAGATAAATACTCGTTCGCTGCAGAAAACGATAAAAGGTAATATATTTTGTAGATAAAATTGATAGGGCAAAGCAGCACAAGAACTCAACATAGCAAATGGGTTTCTCAGATTTAACATTAACAAACATAAAAGATCAAAAAAAAAGAAGTGAAATTTAAGAAGAAAGTAGTGCTAGTGCCTTTAACATCAAGAACTGAGAAATACCTTCAAAGCTGCTCTCTCCTGATGCTTGGGTTTTGATTCTGAGCTGAAACGGAGGTTTCTGAGAGAGAGAGAGAGAGAGAGAGAGAGGTTTGGAACTTGAGAATCTGTAATTTGAGGGGTTGAATAAGAATTCGTGTAATACACAAGCGTATTATAGGGAGGGCTGTATGTATTGATGAGCTTTCCCTTTCTGGCAGTACACATTTTAGAGAGAGAGGCCAGAATTTCAAATCTTCCTTGTAAATTCCACCGCTCTCCCTTCTCCACTGGATCACACAATGAAACTTTCCTTTTAGACGAAAATGCCCCTCGTCGTAATAGACTTTTTACAAAGGCCTTCAGGTTGCCTTGGGAATTGGATTGCCCCTTTTCTATACAATAAACCCTTTGAATTTGATAATGAGTGGTGGTCAAATATCCACCCTTGGTTTTGAATCTACTTAACTTTTGAACTTTTTTTTTTTGTTGTTATTTATTATTAGGAATGGATATTCGACTTCAAAAATAAAGTAAGAAAATAAATATTTAAAAAAGTATTTTTAATAAAGAGATGAAAATTTAAAGCGTAACATTTATAAAATATGCATGCATAAGATATTTTTGTTTTTTTTCTATTAATTAATATGAATCATATAAATTCATGATTCTGTGTCATTTGACATCAAAAAAATGAAAATATGACTCAAATAAGGTAAAGGAGTCAAAATAATATCATTCATTTGTTCTCTTCTCCTGTCCTTTTTCTTTGGTCGAATTGTTCTTTTGTCTTCTAGGCAGACACGTAGATATGTTCAAATTACATGTTACAAGGATGTAATTAATAAATAAGATCTAGAGTTTCAGCATTCGAGGACCGAGATAGATGGAAGAAATCATGGAGGATGGGGATTGTCTGCCCTCCACTTATCATCCCCTTCCCGTCCCCTCCTATTTGAACGGTCGTGGTTAAACTACGTTAATATTTTATATTCATATTGCTTTCTGTCTTATTATCTCTATAAAAAAAATTAATATAAAATGTTGATGTGACTTAACCGTGACCGCTCAAATGGAAAAAGATGAAAAAGAGATGGTAAGTAGAGGGCAGACAATCCCCATCCAATCATGGAAGTCCCAAGGCTGATTTGGTCATTCGCATTCAACTTTATCCGGAAATCATGGCGGGAAACTCCTGTATTTTTTAGATCATACCAAATGGGTCATTTCCCGCTCTGCTTTCCCTCTCAATATTGGAATGACTCTAATACCCCGTCGTCCGAAAATGAATTAAATCACGTGCCAAATTGCTAACGATACAAAGATATGTGTAAATTTTTATCCCCGTAGCATTGTATTAATAAGAATGAATATCACGATAACCGTATACCCATATCACATAAATTGCACTTTTAATATTCACAATCAAGTGGAAAAATGATAGACCATAGATCCTTAAACACTAGTTTATCGTAGATAGCAGCCTGGCCCAGCAAAAACTAATTATCATATATATCTAAAATACTAGAATAGTAGTTTACAACCTCAGGATAAAAGTAGAGCTCATGGATACGAGAAATACTTCGTTGAGGAAGTCATCTCTCCAAATAAAGAAGAAAGAATTTGCAGTTTTTTCAGAATCTAAATCTGGCATCGTTTTTTCAACGGTGGAAAATTCTGTGTTTTCACTCAGATTTCGATTTCCAAATAGTTATAATCTTTACCCAATAAAAAGCAATAAAATTTGAGCTTCAAAGGAGGAGAGTAGAGGGGAAGTTGTTAGACAAGGATGGCAAAGAAATAGATACGTGTAAGAATCTGAGTAGCTCACCATCATCTCTCTATTACAATCCTCACCAACCTTACGGATTATAGTCATAGACTCATAACCTTCTCCCCGCTCTTTCCAGGCTAAATGATACTGAAACAACAACCATGTATAATTCATTATAAGCAACTTAGGCCGTGCGAGAGAGATCACTGTTGACTCTGTGGTTGTAGTCTGCATGTTGGACAGTACCACTTTCCCTTGAATCTTGTCTCGGGTGTCAACCCAACACATGCGTAATGGAACCATTCACCTCCTTGGCACTGTCAATAAACACAATAAATAGCAAACTTCATACGATTAACCTTGCACATATTTATTTTTCTACATCCAATGAGAACCAATACTGTCTTTTAGTCAAACTTGTAAAGGTTATGCAACTAGCAAAACAAAAACCAGATTTCTCGTAGTTACAAGTTCTAAATCTATCAAGTGGATACTTAACTGTTATGGATTTACCGTCGTCTTTTTTCCACAAAAAACATTAGAAAGTGATTACAAAGATACTGCTGAAAGTGTTACAACTATGAGCGAATCTGCCACCCCGAATTTTCAGGGTTCTCTATGCACTATGATTCTTTAAGAGTGCATATGAATTCCAGCTCATTTATTATTATGCTATTACATAGGCACAAAACTCAACCCGCTCACTTAATGTTTGGGTGAAGGACTTCTAATTCCTAAGCATTTAGTCAAATGAAGAAGAAATGGATCACAAAAAGTTAGACAAGAGGAATTAGAAAATTCCCCCCACATGAGCATTACAAAGACCTGTAAGAGGGATTTGCAAATCCCTCTCACATTACCTTTTGTAATGCTCATGTACGTTTCTAATCCCTCCTATCCAAATATTTGTGCTCCAGTTCTTCCTCAATATGCCTAAGTCCTTGCAATTTGGAAGTTCCTTACCCAAACATACACTAAGTTCCCTTAAATTTACACTCATGAAAGGAAGAATCTTGAGAAAATTAATGCAAAGGATCCTACTATTGATATTTTGTAGTCTATTGCTAATATTTGTTGCTGCAGATGATTCTACTATAGAACTTCTAATTTAATGAACAGATGCATTCCATCCAAAAGAAGCACATAAAAGGTAATTGACCTGATAATGAGAGGGAAGAAGAAATTAAACAAAAATGAAGCCATAAGGACTTACATTTTCATTGTCACAGGCAATCATATCTCCAAAAGAGACCTGAAGAATGATGATAATTCCTTTAGTTCAAAATATGCAGCAGACATTTTTAAAATAACTGAAGAAACTGTAAAAATGAGGTGCCAAAGAGTAGCTCAAATTGAAAATAACAAAATTTCAGGCATAACCTGATGGCAAACGCAGTAGGTAGGTTCGTTTGGATCAATGGGTTGCTCAGCATCAATGGGGACAGCATAATCCTTTTTATGGCTCCCTGGGGGAGGCATGAGCTCAAAGTCCCTATCGCGCTCTCGATCCCAGTCCCTATCCCTATAATCAAGCCTTTTTGATTGAGGTGTTACATAAACAGGCTTGCGTTTTTCGTTTTTAGGAACAATAGGTAATGGAGGAAGGACTGCTGGTTCATCTGGTGCTATTTTACCTTCTGAGAGAATCAGAAAACACATAATTTAGTAGAAGTAGTTAATAAATGTTATGATTCATTGATTTCAAAGTATGCATCCTCAAAACAGCATAAGTGCTGCCTTAATTGGCTGATATCATGACCAAAAACAAATATTAAGATATTTGGCAGTCTTGAATTTGCCAGTCAGGTTTTGGGGAGGGGTTTGACTTTGAAGTTTACGCTCATCGACTAACTATAGTCGAGCAGATAGTAAGGCTTAAAACTCAGTTAAGCTTTGATTTTTGTTAACATTTCTACCCATTGTCTTCATCCATGGACTTAAATACTCTTGTTCAAAAAATTCGTTAAATGGTTCAGAATACCTTCCAAATATAATGCACACTAGACTTTGACAAACTACTGTACCTTGCTTCAAATCTTCTGCAAAGTGATTCAGATCCTCATCCAATCGTTTTACATGACTATCTATCTGATGCAAACAAAAGATGTCAAATTTCTGTAAGTTCCAATCATAAAAGGTTCAAAAATTCCAAAACATTTGAACCTGCAATTAAAATCCCATAATACAGTTACACCAATTAAAATCCCATATGTTAACAGCAGCCCATTTGACTACTTCAACTACAATATGGTAAAAGAAAAGGCTCAGCTTACCAGGTCATAAGCTTGTTGTGCCAACAAAACCTTCTCAGTACATAGACTCAACGCACTATCCTGATTCGATTCGATTTCTTTCCGCATTTTCTCAATAGCGGCTTCATCTTCTTCAATGTTGTTATAATTATTGTTCCATTTCTTTGAGCTCTGTGAAGACAATCCCAGACAGTACTTAGTCTGCTGCCTCGTCTGGTGTATCATGGCTTTTTTCCGAACACAAAAATTTCATCCACTTATCAGAACTTTGAATCGTAAAAGCGCCAAAACCAAAAACCCTAAAAATTCAAAAACTGAAGGCGTTGGTCGAATTGAAGAAGCGTGGCCTTACATTGAGAGCGTTCATCGAGTTCTCGGATGGTGTTGAGGAGCCTCTGGAGCTCAGCAGGCAATGTGTTTGCGTCTTTGGAAACCAAAATTCCCAAAATTCAAATTTACACGAGATTCAATTCGAACTTATTTCAAATTCAAGTCAAATTAACCAAAACCCAATTGAGGGATCGAAACATAAGCTTACATTCAAGATAGTCGTCGACGTACACTCCGGTCCTTGCAATTGCCATCGCTGCAAGTTGGGGATTTTTTCTATCTAGGGTTTCTCTCAAAATTCTTGTTCTACGGGATAAAATGCTCAAGCCGCTTCGTTTTGGTTAAAACGTTAAGGATGCGTTTGGCACGTGGGAGATCCATAGGATGGAGGGTTTGTTTTTCCTCTCTTACCCTCCTCCCTATATATTGAAAAATTAGTTATACTATTAGTAACTTTTCATATTTGACTCTTTTTTCCAATTTTATCTCTATTAAAAAATAAAAATACTAATTTGTCCCTTTATTTCATATTTATTGTCTCATCTTTGCCAAGCATGGTAATATGGTAATAGGAATATATATATATATATATATATATATATATATATTTCCCACATTTTTACCAAGCATGGTAATATGGTAATAGGAATATATATATATATATATATATATATATATATATATATATATTTCCCACATTTTTACCAAGCATGGTAATATGGTAATAGGAATATATATATATATATATATATATTTCCCACATTTTTACCAAGCATGGTAATATGGTAATAGAAATATATATTTCCCACTCTCTAAGGAAAAGCATGGAACTTTATTTTCCATGAATTTTGTTTTCGTGTACCAAAGGCACCACAAAAACAAAATGAAATAACAAAGCATAAATAACAATCTTTGCAAAAGTTAAATTAAAATTAAGATTATTTAGTTAGTCAAATAGTAGCAAATAAATGAACCGCTTGTAATATTTCAATACCGATTATATGTTAATTAAACGATTTCTATTTTTATTAGTTTTTTACATATATGATTTTCACAATATAATAGTACGATTCGAATCGTAATTATGAGTTTTGGTGAACTAATTACTAACTGTATTTGTGTAGAAAATTTGTGATACTAAATCTCATTTTGTGATTATAAAACACTTTACGTGGCGTGTTATCTCAAGAGTTATTGTAAAAATACACTGAGTGAGATAGATTTTAACATATTCTTGAGTAATTAGCACACGTCACCACCATATATGATTCGTCTCTGTCACTGTCACTGTCACGTACATCAACATATTAATATTTGAGATGTCTAACTTCGGTATTTCGAGTATTCAGAAAATTTTGTTTTAGTGATGCTTATGTAAGTGCTGACGCATCATTCCTCACCGAATAATAATATATCTCCATGAGCACCACCCCAGACCTCCGATCCATCAAGTCATGGCTGCACAAACTACTACCAGCGAAGCTGAACACTACTCTTCCTCTTCCCCTTCCCCTTTCCTGCCCCTCAACGGCCGCGTAGCCATCGTAACCGGCGGTTCGCGCGGCATCGGCCGTGCCATTGCAGCTCACCTCCACTCCCTCGGCGCAAGGGTCGTCGTCAATTACGCTTCATCAAACTCAGCCCAAGCAGATCAATTAGTGTCCGAGCTCAACCAGACAACCCCAAAATCGCAAGCGATTGCGGTCCGAGCAGACGTCTCGGACCCGGACCAGGTGAAGCAGCTCTTCGACAAAGCCGAGCAAGAATTCGGGACCCAACTCCACATCGTCGTGAACAGCGCGGGCGTTTTGGATCCCAAATATCCTAGCGTGGCCAATACGGCGGTGGAGGACTGGGATAACACATTCAATGTAAACACCAAGGGGGCGTTTTTGGTTTCTAGGGAAGCGGCGAATAGGGTTGCGCGCGGCGGCGGTGGGAGAATTATTATGATTACGTCGTCCGTCGTCGGGCGGCTTCCGCCTGGGTACGCAGTCTATGCGGCCTCCAAGACGGCGGTGGAGACAATGGTAAAGATTTTGGCCAAGGAGCTCAAGGGCACCGGAATAACTGCCAATTGCGTTGCGCCGGGGCCGGTGGCGACGGAGATGTTCTTTGCCGGGAAAAGTGAGGAGACGGTTAAGGGGATTATGGATGCTTGCCCTCTGGGTCGATTGGGCGAGCCCAAGGATGTGTGTGGGATTGTGGGGTTTTTAGCGGCGGATGCTGGGGAGTGGGTCAACGGCCAGGTCATACGGATCAACGGTGGATTTGTCATTTGATCAACTCTAGCATTTTGTGTGTATTTGCTGTTTGTCTTGTGATTTCAAAATTTCGGAATCAGATTCGTTGCTTTGATTCCGATTTAGACACACGCTATTTTAAATTTGTATCGATGTTGACGGGGGGTCGTACATAAGTTGTAAATTTTTTAGGAGTCCTAAACTATAATACCTGTATGTGAAATAACGTTCCTAAAATTATAAAAAAATTCGCCCCAACTTGGGATCAGTTGTGTATTGGTCTTTTTGGAACTGAAAGGAATCTAATGACTTGTTTGAAAATATTTTTAAAATTGTTGAAAACACTTTTAATGAAATTAATTTTTGGTTCCAAAAGCACTTTAAGTTTGAAAGAAGTATCAGATATGTGCTTCTTAGAATAAGTGCTTAAAGTGTTTTTCCAATATCCACTTAGATTTTTACTAAAGAATGGTTTCAAGAACATTTTCAATAAAAGTGTTTTCAGTCATTCTAAAAGCATTTTTAAACGAACCGAAGTTCGTTGGACAATTTGATGTCATAAACTTCAAACCAAAAGAACACCCACGAATTCTCTGGTTGGGGGAAGACAATACTCGATGGGTGGGGTAAGTTGCAACGTATGTACGATGATTTTGACTATATAACCCACATAAGTTGATATGTCAAGGAGCCGTCGACTTCGGGGATGCCCTTTTAGTTTGAAGTTTATGACATTAAATTGTCCCATGGTCTCAGGCCACCTTTGGCTCCACGATGAATGGGGTAGGCTAGCCAGTAATATTCGTTGGTCAACCCATACAAGGTTCGGTCCGTGAAAGCTAGTCCAATAAAGTCACATGGCTCAAGCAAAGTAGCCCCAACACACAACAAATAGGCAAGTGTTATAAACAGTCAAAAGAAAGGGAACATCTCCTAGAGATCGAAGTGGAACGGAAGCGATGTATCCTATTGTTTAATTTTTTTAACTATATCACACAATGAATGCAAGTGAAGAGAGGAAAGAGAGATTGGTTCACTTTCTCTTATTGATCTTTATGTGTTGTACTGAGGATACAAGCATACATCTCTATATATAGAGGTTTTCATCTGACGCTTCTTTAAACATATGAATAACATTTACATTCAAAAATAGTGCGAACCAAACTTCCACTATTAAGTTTATAATCTTGACTTTCATTCTTTCATCTTCCACATGCTTACTTTATGTGGACATTCGCACTCATTTCATAACCGTAAGAGTTACATATATGGCGGAATAAAAATACTTATCAATGACTAGACCAAATAAAACAAGGGTCAACATGTAGCAAACAAAGCATATTAATCTACATCTTCCACAGAATCGTTCCTTGCAGAACTAAAATAAAATCTCAATCTATAATAATTAAGGGTGTTACTTGCATAGAAAATAAAAGAAGACATTTAACACCTTGAATAGCTTTAATGCCTTTGCGTAGGTAACCATCTTTGGCACCAATATGCACAACTCGACTTGCATTTGGTTTCTTATACTTGAATTTCCATGTGCATGCAGACCCGAGCATCCAAGTTCTCTGCGTATTTCATAATTCCAGCCAGACACATCGGCATAGCAATTTGCAAGCAAAGAGATTTGGTTGCAGCTTGTTGTCCTCAAATGCATAAGCAGTAATGCTTTATGGACTGCCAAGGTGGAGATCTTTCCGAGGGCGGTACTCGTAACCCAATCCGCTGATAAATAAGCAGTGCATGTGATAAAATTTTAGATCCAGCTTTTGGCAGCGTACTTCCTCCGCGTGATAAATGTCACTTGGAGAACTTGTAAGCTGAGGTTGCTCACAAGTCGCCCGGATGTCCCATTTCGTCCAGAACTAGCACCACCTTTCTTTCCTTCTTTGTAACTTGTAAGCTGAAACCCACGATACCGATATTTTGAACACTGCTTCTTCCTCGTATTACCAAACCTAGCTAGTTAATCTTCTTATCCAAACCTAGCCAGTCAGAAATTTTAACGAATGGTGTAATGTGGTAATGATCTAAACCTCAATGGTGTTAGTTTGATTTTGCGAACCTAAAGAGATTTTTTCAAATCACGATAAGTCTTGTTGGGTACAATTGAGAAACTAATATTTGAGAAATAAATACAGTATATAAACACACACACTATTATTAAGAGAACTTTCTTCGTCAATCAAAGAGGATAAAATCTCAAATTTGCCTTTAACGTAATAATGATTTTTAACAATTGCTCATAAAACTAAGGGCGTTAAGGTTATTTCAATTTACAACTCACGCTGATGTAGGTACTACAAGAAGTATGATCCCTACAGTAAATGTGGATTTTGGTGGTTTTTCATCTTTTAAAGCCATGTTTTAGTTAGATGTCTAGAAACTATAATCTTTAGTGTTGAATATTTATCCTATCAATTATTGTAATCTCCTTGGATCCTTATATACTAAAAAATCAGCCAATTAGTGAATTAAAAAAGTAATCTAAGAAGAGAGAGTTTTCTCCTTTCTTAAATCAAGTGTTAGGTTTGATCGTGTTGAGTGAATCTATGATTAACGGCGTTGAGCGAGTTCGTTGTCCCCAGATTGAGTGATTCCCAAGTATATATCCCCTCGTTCATTCTATTAACCCTTACTTCTTTAATGCGTCATCCGGTGTCCTAATTTTTCTATAATCTACAACTCCTTATAGCCTCTCACACATGCATATCATGTGTATGTTGCTCGTGTTAAATTGTTAATAATATGAATAAGTTGAGATTTAACTATAAAATCAATCGTCAATATGTACACGAGGTATATGAATAAGTTTATATTCAACTATTACGGAATAGACTATAGAAGCTATAAAGTACCAAATATATTTATGATAGATGCCAAGTTCGAAACAACCTTTTATTGGTTGATTCGTTAAGAACTAACATTGAATTTGATAAGAAGCTTAGTATATTTAATTAATAATTATGGATTTACGAACATTGAAGGAGTTAATCGAGTAACACATACAATAATTATGTTGTAGGAAAAATCACTCAATTAATAATCTTGTGATGTTTTGTTTGAACAAAATAATCTTGTGATGTTTTGTTTGAACAAAATAATCTTGTGATATTGAAATTGAGTTTAATCATGTTGTTGACACAATTCAACTTGTGAACTCCAATTGCCACCCTTTATCCTGCTCGGACAAACACAGAGTTTAAAATTTCTGCAATTAAAATGAGATATTTACTCGAGTGACACATGTCATTTTTTAAATTGAAAATATAAATTGAAGGGTTATCATTGTAAAGTGAAGTTTAAATGAGTGATCAAGTGTCAACAAATGAGATAAATACAAGAGCGTAGGAGATTTAAAATCACAAGACCAAACCGGCAATATCCGGTAATTGCAAGGGAATGACTGGCTAGGTGGGAATAAGCCGGTGGGCCTATATATATAGAAAAACGACAAAGCGGCGAAGCCAAGCCAGGCAACAAAAGCGAAAGGCCCTGCTCGCAAGTCTCATATAATCCTCGTTCGCATTTCCTCCGCTGAGATACAAAACCCACCCCTTTCACCCCCTCACCCCCATATCTCTCCAATTTCTTACATCAAAACCTATAAAAGAACATCTTTTTTGAAAATTTCCCACCCCCATTTCCCAAATTTCCCGCGAATTCTCTCCGATTTCAATTTCTCAACTTCTCATTTTCTTTCCCGATTATTGTCGAAACCCTAGATTATTGAAAGCTCAGAAATTGTGGAAAAAGGAGGTTGTGCAGATCTGATTGAGGACGATCAATAGACTAATTGCTTGGAATCCAGAAGAAAATTTAAAGAATTAAACTTTGATTTGATTTATTTCTTTACCGTAAAGTAGTATTTTTGGAAAATCGACAAAGCCTTGAAGTGGGATACTGGGAATGGGGGATCAAGGTGGATTAGAAGAGAGCCAACCTGTGGATCTTTCCATTCACCCCTCTGGCATCGTTCCCACTCTTCAGTAAGTCTCTCTCTCTCTCTCTCTCTCTCTCTCTCTCGTTTGAAGTTTCTAGTTTCATTTTCTCGATCCAATATCCATGTACATGGCTTCTGAATCGAGTTTTGCGTTGTGGGTTTGTTTCGATCTGATTGGTTTCGCGAGCTTCTGTTCGGAGTTTACGGGGTTATGGTGGGTTTCAGCAGGGAAACGGAGATGCAAAATTATGGGTTCTACTGTTTCATTTGTATCCGTGAGATGCTTTGTGTTTTTGAAAAGTTGGAAATTTTCCCATTTTTGTGGTGGAAGTTGACTTTTTTACCCAACCCACATGAATTTTTTGTTGTGTGTGTTTATGTCCTTTGTCTAAAGCTTGTAGGACTTGAATTTTATCTGCCAAAGAAACCTTTCCTTCAATATTAGTCTCTGTTATTGGAAATGAAGCTGTGGCTAGCACTTGTCATCAGAAGCTGCTGATTGATAGTCTTTGCATTCTGTTTGTTCTGTAGTGGCCTTCTTGATCACTTCTTCTTTTTGCAGTTCTATTGTTTGTTAGCAGTAAAGTTCTATTTTTTCGAAGAAAATTAAGACTTGGACTATACCCCTGCATAATCAATGTTTTTTAATCAACCTCAACCCTATAGGCCTCCCTTCTGTGATCAACAAAGTTCTTTATTTCTGAAGAAGAATAGTGATGATTTATTCTTGCCCATGGTTGTGTTTGTAGGAATATCGTATCTACAGTTAACTTGGATTGTAAATTGGATCTTAAGCAAATTGCGTTGCAAGCTCGAAATGCAGAGTACAACCCCAAGGTATGCAAGGGTTTTTGTAAGTTTGGCTGTATAATTCGTTCCAGTGGTATGTTGATAATCTTAGTGGTGCTTGCTCACTTAACTAAAATACTTTATAGAGGGTCCTTAGTGGTGCTAGCTCACTTTACCGAAATAGTCTTGTGTGTGCAATTGTTTATACCTGAAACTATACCTACAGTAAAGTCTGGTTTTGTTAGCATATTTTCTGGCTCTTTAGACATTTTGGAGTGGTGAATACTAACTTATTTTTAATTCAATGGTCTTTCAGCGTTTTGCTGCTGTAATTATGAGAATAAGGGAGCCTAAAACTACAGCTTTGATTTTTGCCTCTGGGAAGATGGTGAGCCCTCCCAAAAACTTTTAGGATTGTATTTGCTAACAACAATATGATTTCATTTCAGCTGTTCATATTGTTGTAATATCATTATTGGAAGTGATTTGCTTTTGAATCTTTTTGCTCCTGTTCAGTTCCTTCTTTTGTGGAAAGTGTCTTTGTTCTTTAAATCTTTGCCTGTTAGTGAGATCTGATAAAACAGTTTATATTACTTGAATCGTACCCCAACTGATTGCGCTATTACCTGTTGATGTGTTGCATCAAATTCAAAGATGATTATGTACTTGTCGGAATGTGTTTGGAATCCTACATGATGAGTGTGTCAATTTTTGGCTGCAGTCAAATGATATTGCTTAATTCAGAGAATATCCTTAACAGGGGAGCATTTTTTGGTTGCTAATTTTGACTATTGCATCTGAATTAAAGTGTATGTTTGATTGGTTACGGTCCTTCTGGATTGCATGTCTTGTCGAAAATGTATGGTATGTTGATGCTTAAATTCCTAAATTTTGATGCTTAAGATATATATTTGGTGATGGACTGATCCTTTTATGAGTATGTTTATTTACTAAACTTCTATGGTAATAAATTTGGCTTTAAGTTTACTCATGTCACAACCCTGGTAACTACTGCATTGCATTTTGTCGACCCTTTTCAACTTGATATACACCCTCTCCTTTCCCTGCTCTCCCTTATTTATGATTTTAAATCTTGATTCTTGAGTTATGCACCCATCATACCTTGGATGCCTATGGTTAATAGATTTAAATTTTAATCTTTATGGTACTTCAGGTATGCACCGGTGCAAAAAGTGAACAGCAATCAAAACTGGCAGCGAGGAAGGTATCTGTTGAATGCTTACAGATTGGTATTAACATAGCAAAAAACATAGTGATATATGTGAGTTTTTGTAAGTTTTGACCCGATTTTAGGCATTTTAAGTCTGGCGTATAGTGACAGTGGACTTTTACCCATGCTTTGGAGCATGGAGCGTCAGCCTTAAGTATTGCAACTTTGAATATTTTTTCATTTGTTATTGGTCGCTGTCAGGAGTGGAAGTGGTTTTAGAATCGATGGTTATTTTTTCATAATTTATCTTTTCATTTAGTTGGAAGAGTGAATCTTATTAGGTTGCAAGGAATAGTGTCAGAGTTCTTTTATCTGATTTGATATTTTTGGTTCCCAGTATGCCCGAATCATCCAGAAGCTTGGGTTTAATGCTAAGTTCAAGGTCTCTCTCTCTCTCATGCATTCAACCTTTTAAGAGTATATTATATTTTTTAATTACTTCTTTTAATACATGCTTGTCTGAGCATCAGGATTTCAAGATTCAAAATATTGTTGGCTCCTGTGATGTTAAATTCCCGATAAGACTTGAGGGTCTTGCCTACTCCCATGGTGCCTTTTCAAGTGTAAGTGAGAACCATCTGTCCCAGGCTTTAGCAATTCATAACACCAATATGATTCGATATGATTTATAGGTTTCTTTTTTCATGTTTTTTGTTTTTGTTTCATAATTTGTCTATTGATTTTAGATTGCCTTTATGATTTGATGCCAATGTTTTTACGATCAAGTTATCTTCTTATGTGGGCCTTTTTCATTTTAAGGGTTATAATCAATGAGATCCACGTATTTTACATGCCTCCGAAGTCCGAAGAAAGTTTTATGAAACTAGGAATGCATTGCTTAAAACACTCTTGTAAATATTTAAAACGCAAAGCGAAATTCATAGAAAGTTTGCTGAAACTGGGTGTATTGCTTTCTTCACGACTCCAGACGTACAATGGACTCACATTCATTTAACCAATACAATGAACCCACATGCATTGGACCAGTACAAGGACCGTATATACCCAATAGTTGTAGACTGAAGACTTACTTTGTATCAATAAGACAATGTATATACTCAGTACATGAATCATATGGGGTCAAACAGATTGTTGCAGGCTAAAATATCAAGCTCATTTAGATTATAATTTTACTTTGGGTATGAGTGCATTACCAAAATCCAGCAGTTCTGATGCTTTAGTTTGGTGTACAAAGTAAGGCCTTGTATGGAATATGTCCTCTTGCTTTTGTTTTTAATTGACTTATGAAAACGTCGTAGTGGCTGGAAGTGTATGCTTCGTAGTGGTCTTAGGAAGAACTAGTATTATCTTGTGTTATTTGGGTGCAGTATGAGCCAGAGCTTTTCCCGGGGCTGATATATCGAATGAAGCAGCCGAAGATTGTTCTTCTTATATTTGTGTCAGGGAAAATTGTTATTACGGGTGCAAAGGTGATTTGTTGTTTTATCTAATTTTAATAACTCCTGCTTTTGCGTTTGGACGATCTGCTAACGTTTTGTTTAATTTGATGTCATAGGTGAGGGATGACACATACAAGGCCTTTGAAAACATATACCCTGTCCTTACAGAGTTCAGGAAGGTCCAGCAATGGTGCGCCCTCCCTTCCCTCCATAACTCTCCACATACCACAAAGAAAGCATAATCTGTTGCTCGATGAATTCTTAATTTTGGATGTTTGTTTCTCTCAACGGCAGCATATTGCTAATTGATTTCTCTTTTATCTTGTTTTAGATCCTGCTTATACCAGACGGCGTTGGCTGGCAGACACATCCGAACGTAGCTTGCAGTGCTGTCGTAGGCAATGCCTCCTGCTGCTGCTGCTGCAAGATATTTTTGGTTATTTCTGGTTTGGTGGCGAAGGGGGGTTAGCACTTAGGTGTGAATATGTAACAGGAATAGCTTTGTTGTTGTTGTTGGTAACTTGGTGCGGCAAGATGATGCGCCAGGGCAGGGTTGATGGGATTGTGATGTTGGAGAAAGTTATAAATAAAACGGTTGCAGTTTTGAGTTTTGATGGTAGAAGCGTTTTGATTGAATCTCATATGATAAATGTGTTTTTTGGTCCGATTGTCAGTTAGTGTCAATCTAGCTAACGACTTTTGAGTCGCTGATGATTCAATACCATCATAGTAGGAGCTGCTTGCAGTTTGGAGTTTGTTCTTGTGGAGATTACTGGTAAGATGGCCAGACGGTTATGAGGAAATCACTGTTTGATTAAGATTTAAGACCCAGAAGGGAAATGAAATAATAATACAAGGGCAGATTCGTCAATTTCATTCAGGCCCAGAATGGAAGAAGATATTGAAGGAATAGGAAAGAAAAATGCAAAAATATTAAATATGTGGCAATTAATTGCAAGGATTCTTATTTATTGAAACTAACGAGCGACCCTTGATAATTCCATTGGTTATTTCCATCTCCAATGGAAAATGTAGAGTTGTCATCTTGACCGAAAAATATGAATAAAAAAGCAAACTTGTGTATTTTTTCTATATCTCTTGAAGGTGATAAAGGCAATAGTGTTGTAACTTGTGAGAAGGGTAGGGTTCTGATTTCACTCATCATACCATATTTTTTGTTTCTATGATTCATACAAGTGACTATAATATCAATACTGTTGTTAACTTAAAGAGTAACACAATTCTCAATTTAACGTAGCGCCATCAGTCTAGGTTGTGCTTGAGGCGAGACTTTTCGGAAGCTGCTTCTTCCTTGTCCTCTCTTTTATCAGACACTTCCTCATCAAGTGGCACAGGATCTGATGATACCTGCCCTGCTTTATCATCACCCTTCTCTTTTTTCTCCTGCACATGATGCCCTAAATTCATCTCAACTGATGCTTCAGCATCTTCACTAGGATCATCAAGTTCAGATGCCACATGCTCAGTCCTCACTTGGTTCAACCCTGCTGCCATTCCCTCTTGTCTGGAAACCACTTCCTCGTCTCTCATGAAATGCTGATCATCGTTTGGCCCGATAATACCGCTATTAGTTTGGAGATCACGTGGTTCTTCTGCCTCGGTATTGTTGGTTGGTGGGTTACCCTGTGGGGATTTTAGGCCATCTGATATCACCTCCCTTTCACCAGCCTCCTGATGGTCTGTATAGTTGACTGCATCCACGTTGTTGGGAGGATGCAGAATAGATTCTCCATGAGTGTAATCACTCTGCGTATTCACTTCCAAGTCAGGTTCTTCCACTGTGCTTTCTATTTTTGCTTCACTTTCAGCTGCATTTAAAGCGGCAGGAAAGGACTGGAAAGCATCCCAATCATCTTCATCCTCTTCTTCCTCTTCGATTTCTTGGTCATCAGAAAGAGAATGCGCTGTGGTGGCTGATGGCAGAGGTTTCTCTTTGCTTGCCTCTGTTGGAACTGGTAATTTTATCTCTAAGCACGGAGTTGTGGGCTTCAGCTGTGTTGCATTATGCTCTTGAGTCACAGACGCACGGATGAACCCCTGAAAAGACACAAAGGGATTCCATTTAAATTCTGTTTGTAAGTGTCCATAAAAAGTTGAGCCTACAACTCCCAATTCTTCCAGTTAGTTCCAACACAATAGCAAAGTACTTTTGCAAGACATATCCAATACAACGGCATAGAATACCGTTCTCCAATCTACACTAGCAAGTGCACCCAACAAAGAAAAGGAAAAGGAAAAGACACCTGAAGTTGCTGTCGATGTGTTACAGGCATAGACAGCAATACATCCTTGAAGTGAACTGCTGAGGAAGGAAGCTGAGCAAGATGAGAAACAAGCCTTACAGCAGTGCTTCTTAATGTATTGACTTCCTGCCAATGATGCATGATTGGAAAACCATCAGTCAAACAAGTGATAAAAAGGCAGTTTGAATTTTAGAGGCTGTAGAGGCTGCTTATTTTATTACCAGTGAAGAACCTTCTTCTGAAGCCTTGAAAACCACGACTACGGCTTCCAGGAGTAAATTCATAAAACCTCTCTGACATTCACTAGGTTTTGAAAGTGTTTGCAGCACTACTAAGAGTCTTAAGCATTCGCCAGCAACAGTTGCTGATTTTTCAGTTACAGGTTTCTGTCAACAAAAGACCTTCAGAACAACAAATACCAGAGACTAAATGGGAAACGGGGTTATAATTATCTAAAAGGATAGTCTGAAACACCTTTAAAGCATTCTGGATTATCACAAAAAAATCTGCTGTAAGCTCCCCAACAAAAAGCATTAAAAAATTGTTGCCTTCCGCATTTGGGGTTTTCTGTACCAAACTTTTTACCACTTGTAACCCAATTGATTGAACCTGTGCACAATAGAAAAAAAAATAAAAAATTATATGAAGTTTTGACATTCTTGGAAAAAATGACCATAAAAGTACAAAGAATGCATATGAATGTACCTGAACATTTGAATCGCTAAGTACAGTTTGAACACATTTTGTGCAGTATTTAAACATAGGATAATAGACGGAGTCACCATCTCTATTCTCATCAAGATAATCCATTTCATAACCCAACTTGGCAAATGATATAGTTTGTTCAAGAGAGAAAGCAAGCTTTGTTTGCAGTAGTATGTGCAAGTCGGATCTCTCATTTTCCTGCAGATGAATGGACTTAATGCAATCCTCGGTCAAATCAGTCATCACATTCAGACAAGTTCCCAATAACTTTCGCATATGAACAAGACCATCTTCACCAACACCGGATTTATCTGCGAAATGAATTCTGTTTAGCCTAACTTTATTAATCAAGAAGCCACTGTTTTATTAAAAAAAACTGGCATAATCTTTGACATGAATATAGAAGGAAAAAAGGCCTCAAATGGAGGTAGATGTGTAGGAATTATGTTGGAAAGTAAATTGACAACAAAGAAAATGGAGGCTATGGAAGAGTTTTGGTTTTTGATCAGATTAGATAAATAGACTGGTCAGATCAGTTTCATTGTTACAATGCTCACCATCAATAAATCTTTTCAATAATAGACTTGTGCACTTGAAAAAATTGTCCACCTTGGAGAAATAAAACTCAGTCGAGGCTTCTCTGATTCCCTTGTAGCCAATTAAAAGAAACGCCAATGCCGCAGAGACTAGTTGTGTCTGTGAGCCAAAACATGCAGTTCAGTGAAAAGATGAAAATTAGTGATTAACACAGTTGTTAAGAATTCTATAAAAAACACAGTTATGAAAAAGTGCACGGCAATTGTAGAACTTAGAAATCATTCCCATTCGAACTTATAACAATGGATACACCTTACTGACCCTTGGTTGAAAACAGTTCACAAGTGTTTCTGCAGTGATAAATAATGTGGTTATCAAATCCTCCGACAGTTTGTCCAGAGAAATTGCCTTACTACTGAACACAAAAGGGATGAACATTCAGCTGATTGAGAGTGATATCAGAAGTTTAAAAATAAAAAGTAAAAATAAGTGCGTAGATTGACAGATTCCAGTACCTTTGAAACACTTTGTAAAGATAAGCCAAACAAAGTTCCATTGCCAAATAAGCAAAGTTGTCCACTTCATAAAAAGATTCAAGGCAGTTCTTCAAAATCTATTGAAAGAATTAAAATAAAACACCAATTCAGAATCTGTGACAAAGACAATACACACACAGAACTAATCTCTTATACGGTCTCTGTAAATGGAAGGTTCCCTGGCCAAATAAGTAAAGTTGCCCACTTCATGAAAAGATTCAGGGAAGTTCTTCACATTTGAAAGAATCAAAATAAAACCAAAATTCAGAATCTGTGACTGACACATTACACACAGAGAACTAGTCTCTTATAAGGTCTTTACATACAGAAATCTTTTTGACATTACAACTAGGAATCTCTGGCCACAATTTTCTAAACATATAAATATGCAGCCAACTTTATTAAAGGATATGATTCCTACCAAGCCAGCGCACTAAAATTTCAAAAAAAAAAAAAATATATATATATATATATATATATAAAAGTAAATAAAAAGCAACTTACTATTCTGCAGATCAACTTATTGTTCTGCAGATCCACATACACACTTTTATAGAAAGAGCTTAAGTTTAGCAAAGTGCAAATGGTTCTTAGACATATCAGTACGAGTGTAAAAAGGCATGTTGGCTGTTGCAGCCTGCAGGTGGATGGTACCCAAGGAACTGGAATGGTAAGTAGTAATTGAACAAATACATCATAAGATTCTGAAAGTAACAACTCACAATCCAAAGATAATTCAGCCTCAATTAATTGGTAAGAACTTCTTCACGTGTATTGTCTTAGAATATGAAAAATCAACATGTGAAGCAGCATAGATACTCATCATAATACTAAAAAGGCCTTAAATTATCTAAGAAGACTTTTTTTTTTTATTACCTGTGATATTACAGACACTGAAAGACTATCCCAGGAATTATCCATGCACATAGAATATGAGAAAACCTGGATCAGTCAAATATGAAAAAAGAATTACTACACAAATATCAAAGTTAACAGGTGCCCTGTGTAATATTAGAAGACCAAAACCGGAGACTGCACAATTCAAAAGAAACAGACAGGGAACACGTAAGTGACATGTCAGATACCACTGTCATATTCCAGAACTTTTCTTAATTATAGAATTTGCAACGATGACACAGAGTTGGTGTCTACTTTCTCTTAACAAAAACTCATTTCATTGTTAAGAAGCATATGGCTTCATGAGTAACCCAACAGCACAAATAATGAAAAGAAATCAATTAACTCTTAAATCAATCTACCATATTGCACCACACTGACAACATTGTAACGCTGCATCTTTAGGAAATGTTTACTAATTATAAACATATAAAGGGAGGTGGACTTTTGATTAAAAGATGTGAGTTGTACAATGTATGTGTGCTGCACTAGATTTTCTATTGCTGAGAATACAACTTATTCTGTTTGACTTGCAAACTCATTAACTCCCTTGCATCGTAACTGATAAACAGAATAACATTTGATGATCACTTTAGAAGGAAAGAAAACAATAATGAGCAGAACTATAAGGATCCAAGAATTTGAAGAGATTAATTAATAATTTATCTGTGACAATCCTTTTTTTCAATGTCTTTTGATCATTGCAATGCAGTAAAATGAGTCATTCAGACGCTTCTGGATTGAAGATGATCACTTCCTACATAAAACTGCATATGAGAACATGTGGGTCTTTTCACAGGATGCCTATGCACACATTAGATCTTTTAGGAGTTAATAAGAGAAAGAGAAAAGGAAACGGATAGCCACCTGTAGCAGTTCTCTGCATATGTCCAGAGTGAGAAATCCCGCACTGGCAAACCTTTTGGTCGACAGAAACTGGAAAACCGGTAATGCAATTTCATATAACTTAATTCCTGGGAAAGATAACTCTTCACTAGCTGAATCTCCACCGTTACTAGCTTTAATGAAATAAAGTGGACTTTTCAGTTCACCAAGGGTAGAATATTGGCCCTGAAATAAGACAAGTAGAGCAAATCCCCAAAGAAATTGATATTCTTCGGATTCCAATTTAACCATGTGATGTCCAGACAATAAGTTATTGCTTGATATATTTTGAGTAGTGGAGTTTGAATACTCGTTCTCTTCAATATTCACAGGAACTGCATCCAATGCAATTGCCTGCAATATTACTGGCCACGATTCTTCTAAGCAAGGTTGCAACTTTGACGATACCAGAGGTGACTGAATTCCATCAAGAAATGGATTCCACTGTAAGAAGAAAGAAATATAAGATGGTAGCCACAAAAACATTAAAAAAATTCATATTAGTGAAAACAAAGCACAAATGCAAAGGAGGAAAGCTAGCAGTTTTCCTATCATTTAGCTGACCTTTGTCTTAAGATGCAAGCACAAGAATACATAACTGTAATCCTTCAAAACACTAATCCAGTACTTCCCAAGCATACTTGAACTCTTTGAAAATAATGGTAACAATGCTAGATATTCATCGGGAACCCCACTATGGTGTCTCCTCAAGAACGCATATGTATAACATTTGAGAGAGGCATGAGCAGCAAGAAGTCTTATCTTGATCTACATTACAATTAATAAATTAGTTTACCCTTTAAAACGTAAAATGGATTCCTTCAATCAAGAAAACATAAAAACAAAGTTGAACAATGAAATTTATATACCTTGCATGAGACCCATTCTGCAAATGAAGGATAATACAGGTCCTTAAATTCATTCAATGGTCGTGAAATTAATGAATATACGCGTTTAACAGCAATTTGATCGCCCTTAATTATTCCACTAGTCAGTATCTGTAATGACAATTGATTTCACATTGTCAGTTACACAAAAACAAATAAATAAATAGGAAGAAACCTAGGAAAAGATAAAATTAGATTTGTCTTTATCGAGAACCTTCGTAGCGAGCTGGAAGCCTGCTTCCAATAGAATAGGGCCAGAGGACGAGTCTAAGGCAGTGCGGACAGCAGATACGAGCTGGGCCTGAATTTCATACAGCCTCAATTATAAACACCCCTCCCATTTCCCCCAATAAAAGAGAAACGGAAACTGAAACTCTGTCAAATCCCTCCAAGGAGCTATCACAGAGATAATGAACATCTTTTTGCAATTTAAAATCTATGTCCAGGAAATCCAATAGAAGCAAGTGAAAGAAAAGCACAAACACTTCTGACATACCTGATACTGTTCTAGTAGGAGATGCCCTGGAAGCTCTGGGTCAGGTGTCTTTTCAAACTGTTCCCAGCATCACAGGACAGACATTTTTATGAACAAAACAAACTACATGATATAAGAATAAAAAAAATATTTAAATTATACAAAGGAATTTGCCTGACTAGATAGCAGTGACATATACGCTACGGTACAGAATGGAAAATAGGATGCTCTCCCGTCTCAGCCCAATGGGGGTATAAATTAAAAGACAGTAAGACAGGAAAGGGGAGTAGTAATTAATAGAAACTACTTCCATTTCAAAGATTTAGGGAAAATAAAAATAGAAGTCAAGTATGTATCAGAAAATATGATGTGAAGAAGAGGTATTAAGAACTATATATGAAACATATCATATTCAATTACATATAAGAACTATTTTCTTTAATATTGAGGAACAAGACAAAGCCAAACAAAGTACAGGCGAGGCTTGGATTTTAGGAGCCCAAGCATGACTCAGGACTGTATTTGCAAATTTCTATATTCCTACAGGGTTGAAAGGACTGAGGTGATATTTCCTCAATTAGTAATTAAGAAACATAATGAACAACTGAAAAATAAGATAAAATATCCAAAGAAGTCCTAAATCTACCCAACCAAGTGGTGCTGCTGTGATAGCATATAAACTAGTAGAATAGCATGTCTTATACAAATTCACCTTATCTGTAATGGTACTCAGAAGCCCCACACCAATTGGCTGCATGTTTTCCAACTGGATCGTGCTTATCTAAGAAAATTAACAAGAAACGTCAGCTCTAACATGTATTTCAGGCATTTGATATGACATAATAAAAATTTAAAAGAAAAAACAAACTTCACATCCACACCTGGTATGCAAGAGCTATAAGTTCTTGTATATGGAGGACGAGCCAATCACTAGAGGCCTGTCTATTAGTAGGTTGGCTCCTAGCAGTACAGAGATCAAAATGAGCTGGATTCTTTCCAACAGCTCTAGGTAGGTAACTCAAACACCTACAAAGCAACAAATTACTAAATCAATTAAACGAAGAATAGCATAAGTTAAGACAAAAGTTCATGACTAGTTCTTTGAAAGGGAAAAGGGGGTTTGTGCCTTGGTAAGTGTCAAACACAAGAGGGTATCTAAAGGCATGGGCTATGCACATTTACACCTTTCTTCTGGCTCGTACAGTATGCAGACTAAAATTAATTTTATGCTAAATGAAATTTCTTTCATCTGATATTTCAATTGCTACTTTAAAATCAATCACAAACTTCGTTGATTATTCTTTTCTTGAGGTCCTTGACATAATAATCATAGGCACTTCTGCTGCACTTGCTTGTTTCTTTTTCATACAATATCTGTTTTTGCCTTGTGGAATCATGCCCGACACAAACTCGGGCTGCAGCCTTCAACATGTGTGAACTTTGGCCACATTTGGGGGTGCGCCTCTGTGCAGTAGATTTAATGCATAAATTCAGACAGTGCATGGAAAATATCATCACATACTCAGCAGCAAAAACTCTGGTTCGGTATCTGAGGTGTTTATCTCTGTTCAGAATACCATGGAGCACACCTGTGGTGCTAGAAACCATGTTCTCATCAGCTTCTCCAAAATTTACACTTGGGTCACCCTCCATACCCTTTGAAGAATCATTTTCTAAGCTGCTACTACTATCAGCATTTCTTCGCGTTGATGTGGCAAGAATCTGAGAAAGATTTTGACAATTCACTGAATTAGTAATTATACTTTCCAAGACAAGACAGTTACTGCGTATAAATAAGCATATACAAAGCCTTCTTCCATCAAGAAAAAGAAAACGCTTATCAATCAAGAAAATTGGGGATAAAGTGATTTACAAAGTACCATACTTCTATTAACAAGAAGAAACCAAGCTCAATGAATAGAAGTATAAAGGTATTCCAAATAGTTTTCGTCTCTCTTTTTTTTTTTTTCTTTCAAAATTTACATCCAAAATGTTATTATCCGTGTAACACTCTGGATTAAAAGAAACAGACTAAAGGAGCTTACCACATTACGACAAATTGATATCCAATGAGATGGACAGGAAGGGCATGATGCATAGAGCAATCGCATGATTGTGGTGCGCACCAGATCCCCTATCCTACAAGGATAAAAATAAGGGGAGATACGTTATTTTGCTTCTCTCTCTCTCTCTCTCTCTCTATAAAATTTAAAAATGAATGTCACAAAAAACGGGGGGATGGGGGAAGAACACAATACAAGAAACCAGGCTAAAAGTGAAGTAAATACTCAGAATCTGTTTCTTCATCCAGCATGTGAAATAACTTCTCCTCTATTTGCTCAACAACAATGGAGACCTGTATAATGGAGAATCAATGAATGATATGATTTATCGTGATGAGACTTGTATTTGAAGACAGAAAATAACATGAGGGCGTACTGGATCTTTTTCAATCAGATGTCGTAGAGTGGAAACAGCTAGATGCCTTAATGCTGGCTGTTTGAAATAGGAGAGGAAAAAGGGTAAATCTTCATATTATGGAAAGAAGCAGAAATATATAAGCATATGAATTTTACCAGCCACAGAAACAAAACCTGTCTTGAGGACAAAGTAGGTAGAAGAGTTTGCACATGGGTGTGCACGGAAACAGCTTGTGGTGCAAAAAGAACAAGTTGCTGGGTAAAGCGTACACTCCTGCAACAATAATAGCTTTTGAATGGAGCCAATTTCTATTCTCTAACACAAAACCAAAAAAAACAATTGCAGAAGAGAACATATTACATGAAAACTAAATAAGGCTTGAACAAATTGGAATACATACTCGAGCATCGTTGCTGTTTCTTGCCCAGAGCTTATCTCTGAAACAACAGACTACAAAAATAAAAATTGAAAAAAAAATCAACAAATGGACATCAGTCATTAACTATAATATGAATGGAAAGAGATGATAGTTAAGTCTGTTGAAATTTCACCAAGAAAAATAAAATAAAACTTAATCAGTATATTCTGAAATATGCCAATTCCAAACATGATAAAACATATTAGTATTACAGCAGAAGCTCAGAGGTAGTGGAAAACTATGATAATAAAATAATACCTGGCAACGTGAAAAGAAAATACTGCCAGGGGCAAGTTCAGGACCAAGAACAGCAACAATAGCATTTATAAGACGACCAACACCTTGCTGAAGTGCAACCCATCCATTCTCCTCGGACAAAAGAATTTCCAGAGCAAGACCAAGTGTTGCCTGCAGAGAAGAAATGTGACAAGAGAACATGTTGAGTCAAGTACAAACTAAAAATTCGTCTGCTAAGAGGTAAAAATCTAAGATGACAGTCTGCTCTAACAACAAAACCTAACAAAAAATACACATAGTTAGAACTTAGAGGCTATCAGTTATCACTGATTAAGAAAACCCTATCAGTTAAGCTACTTCATATAAGGGCAATCACTTTTCAGTACACAATACAAGAGATATCGATACTACTCACAAATGTATCATTTAAACAAGGCAGCAGAGCAATTCAAACAAATGTCATTTATTCACCATCAATACCCTTGATAGTTTACAAACCGTTAATCAGTCATAGGGTCTGACTTTTAATACGAAGTATCACGTTGCCTCAGAGATACAAAGGTCAAAGCATGCCAAAAGTTTCTGTAAAATCACTTCGAGGTCTAAATAAACAACAATATACTTATCCAAGTTAACGAAACAATTAGTAACAAAAATACTACCATCTCAAGAGAGCACTGAACAGAATCTAACATAAAAAGATACCACAACAGTTGCAAATTTCTTTCCTTCTATTGCCAAAATTGTATTCAGTTTATGCCAATGTAAATAGCATTACTTTAACACATACAACCATTAAAAACATGAGTTACCTGGACTTGAGATACAAAGGACAAGCCAGCAGCTTCAATGGTCAACAGCAACCCATGCAAAGACCATATCTGTAAACCAGCTATTGAACTTTTAGAAAGCAACGAGATTGAGCTCACAGTTGAAGGCACTAAAGTTGACAATGCCATGCCTCCTGCACTGCAGGCATAATATGTAAGGACAGTGAGAAAAAGTATAACTTCTACTTAAGATATCTAGTTCATCATCAAAAGGATCACTTATTGAAAATTTAAAAATCAAAAGAAAAAAAAAGGATTGGCAAAGATATCAGGTAATAGTAGGACTCCACGAGTGAACAACTCATCCTAAAATCTGCATGTGATGTGATAAACAAACAATAGTTTTAGTATATATAGACCTAACTCAAGTGATCACAATTGTCTCCCCCGGATATGAACTATATATCAACTGCAAATGGCTCATGAGTTGTGACTCGCATTCTGAGGAAACTTTAAAATTTAATAGCACCAAGGGAGGTGCAATGCAAGTGTGATACAACGACACCTACCTTCATGTATCTGCTACATAGAAAGAGGTTGCAAAAGAAAGCGATAGAATAGACTTTTCTATATGCTACTTAAGATTAAGACTTAATATTTAAGAGTACCACTCAGAATATTCCTGTAAATATTCATAAAACGAACTTAAAAGGAATTTCAATGTCACCTGCGATGAATGCAGCCAAGAGCAAAAGCAATTGATCCAGCATAGTTTGAATCTGTTGCCCCAGTTAGGTCACCAAGCAGAGATCTAGTCTGTTTGACACCCAAACAATGAATCAGAGTGGGAAGGAAAGATGTGGGCAGAGGGAGAGAGAGAGAGAAAAGGAAAGCTGCACGGTCAGCAACATGACAGAAATTCAAAGAACAAAACTGACCATTCTTGCTGTAAAGATATCATTTCCAAGACGAGCTAAAAGACCAAGACATTCTGATGAAGCCCTACGTTGTGATGGACAGATGTCTCCCTCTGCCAGAATGCTCTGTTAAATTAGGACAACACATGTCAGTACAGTTGGTGTGTGAGTACCACACTTCCTGACCAATAACATATCCATCTTTATTAAATTAGGCACCTGAAATATCGCCTGTGCGGAATTTAGTATCTCAAGTGATAATGGCTGGGGACGCAAGGAAAGCAAAGCCTGACGAAAGCATTTAAACATTAATTTTAATGCCAGACATTGCAAAACAAGATATAGTAGATAAGAAAAGTAAAACCAGCACCTTAAATCCTGAAAGTAACCACACATATATTGCTTATGCTCGCTGCGCAAAACAAGATATAGTAGATAAGAAAAGTAAAACCAGCACCTTAAATCCTGAAAGTAACCCCACACATATATTGGTTATGCTCGCTGCATGCCATGGTTGCTTTTTTCCAGCTTTCAGGCACTGCTCAATCATTCCAAGAAGTGACAGCATCCCCCCACTATCCTGGGATGTTAGTTCCAACTGATGTCAACGACCAACCAGTCACTTGTAAGAGAAGTCCAAATATGACAAAGTTTCCCTACCTGAGAGGCAAACAAGACGCCAAAGCAGAGGAGCATCTGGTTCACCAATATCTTGTTTACTGGTTCCGGCTTCATAAGCAAGTTTAAAAAGTAACTATCAGTATTGACAGAAGCATGTCTCTATAAACATTAAGTACAGGAGCTGACTTCAATAGCTTCAACATAGCAAAGCTAAAATAAACAAATCTGACTTACAACAGTTTAAAAACTGTACCTGAGGAAAGCTACAAACTTCATTCTCCCAGACACAAGGAATAAGGCCGTTTTTGCCACCTTGAAAAGCACGAAGTTCATCTTCAAACCAATCTCTAAGTAAACACAATTAACAATAAACAAATATCACCTGAACTGAAAAAGAAGCAAAGAAAACGACTGAAAGCTCTGAAGCTCTGAAGCTCTGACAAAATTAAATTACAATGCTCAGTAGTAGTTTAAGACAAAGCCAGTGGAAAGGTAGACACCTTCCAGGAATCCAGGGACCCAACCATGCATCTCTTTTGTCTAACAGAAACCTCAAGCATGTACTTTCTTCACATCCAGAAGCCTCTCTTTTATGTCAGCAACAAGGAAAAAAATCCAAGTCAGACACAAAATAACATTTAAATTTTTAAATAGGTCTTGGCAGTTGAGCTAATGCCCTTTTATTTACGACAGAAAGAAAAAAAGAAGTCAAATGCAAGGTAATGCGACAGTATAATAGGCAGCATACATGAATGGGCTTGTGCAAATTTGAAGAACCATGGCGTGGTCATTCTTATATGCTGTTGGATCAGGAAGAGACTGGTAAGCTATTAATGTCCGGATGATAAATATATCCAAAGCAGGCTTCACATTTGGCAGTTGCTTGGCCGCTATCAGCGATATATACGATAAAGCCCTGCATTCCATCTCATCTCAGAAAATAGTTTTGAGCATGATCTAAAAGTAACACAGCTTCTGATTTAAACTGAGCATATGAAACTTGTCCTTGTAACAGCAAGACATGCAGTGACCAGAACCAACCATAAATTGGACAAATTAGAGAACAAAATTGAGATAAAACGAACTTACCTACTCAGGTATACAAGTACAGGTTGAAGCAAAATCCCGTTATTCCCATCATTAGGAGAAAGAAAGCATCTTAAAAATGCAGTAAGTGCATCAACTGCAGCAGACCACATTCTACAAGGCAACAAGATGAAATTGTTAACCGCTGAAAAAGAAATTAGTCATGTACGCCCTAGCCCTAACGTGTATCAGATAGTTCAATCGTACTGCAATGGCTAATGCATTAAATACCTTGAGAATCTCAAAAGTTTAAAGACAGAAGCAGGAAAGTGCAGTAAACTGAGAGAGTTTGAGGAATATGAGGACATAAGCCAGTATATAGAAATTATACAATACATACTAACCGTATCCTACTCGTCAAATCTCCAGTTTGGTTAGTTTCATCGTCTAGATTTCCAGTAAAGAGGGAAGCCCACAAGGAAAGAATATCAAAAACCTGGTCTTCAAGTTCCTGCATGCATGAAGAAAATCCCCTTAACGTACATATAGTATATCTTTTAGTTCAATAATACAAGCTCCTTAACCTGTGACTTGAAAGGTAAAAGTAGATTAGGATATCTAATGGAATCGATGCCAGGACTGAACTGAATATTGCCTAGTGAAGAAAATTAAAAGATACAGCGATGATCTTCTACCTCCTTTGGCATAGAAGCTAACAGGGATGACAAAAGTAACCACCCAGCTTCTTTTTCAATTGTAGCTGCCATTGGGTTCCGACTAGATTCATTCAGCATCTTCTTTGTAACTTCAAGGATTGACCTGGGCAATCTGTAATAGCAACACGTAAAAACTAGCTTTAAAAAACCAACAGTTCACAGTGACAGGAAAAAAAACAGGTTGAATGTAACAATGACCATAACAATAAAAATCTACGCCAAATATAAAACGGTGGAATTCAAAGGCCCCCATCAGTATATATGACATGAAGAAAACAAATTAAAGATAAGGAAACAAAAAGGATGAAACTGCTCCAACAATTGATGCTAAGAAAAAAGGTGATAAATAGCCAACATATCTACTTCTGTTTCTTGGGAATAAGAAGGCTTCTATTACAGCTACGCCACAGAACCAATGACTGGTATCTCCTATAGATATCTAATTCTTATTTGTTCCTTGTGGACACACAAAATAAGATGACATCTTTACCTGGCAGGAAAACCGAGAGGTAATTTTGGGGAAATGGACACCAGAGCTGCCAAGACAGTAGCTTGACCATGCAAAGAATCAAGCTCTAATTGCAAAGTACTCCCCTGAGAAACATAAATAAGAGCAATTTACTTAACAGATGCCATAGTTAATAGGATTATAGGACACATTCCAAAGAATGCTTACAATCAACAAACAGAATATGACAATGAAAAGTTTGTCATTATTACACTGGCCCAAGATTCCTAAAAGTGGTTTGCTAACTTTAAACTGTGCTCTGAAAACATTGATACTTCAAAAAAGAAATTGCAAAAAGTTGGATGCTTCATGAGAAGGACCAATAAAACATGGCAACAAGTGATTTATGTGGGAGACTATATGTAGAAGCGTCAACTGAAAGAGGTACCACCAGCTCAGCTGACTAACCAGCTAGAATATGAAACACTGTGGTATGAAATACTGTGGCATAGGCAAAAAGAACATGTAACAGCTAGAATATGAAGCCACGACCGGAAAGCAGAAAACAGGAAGAGAAACTCCAGGCAGTTACCATCAAAATAAACAGGAATAGTTTGATAAGGCACTATGACTGACATAGGCATGCAGGTGAAAGAACAAACAAAAACAGAACAGAACAGAACAAAACAAAACAAAACAAACAAGCAACAATAGCTACTACTACCACCAAGAAAAACTTTCAGAACTTGCAAATGAATAAACAAGCTACATACATTATCATAAGACAAATAAATTGACCAGAAATCAATAAAATGAAGTCGAAAAGACATAACAGTCAACATCGCATTGCACCTTCTCATATGCCACATTTTCTCTCAAAGCATTTAGCATGGTCACTCCATAAGAAATTAAACCACCAACACAGGTGGGATCAACCTCAGCCAGGGCACGTAATGTCAAAGCAGCCTCAATTCGAACCTGACGAAAGATTATCAATTAAACTTCAACTAAGAGATATCATATCGATGAAAGGAGCATAATAAATTTTAATCTATCAAACACCCGACCCCACTTAGTGGGATAAGGCTTGGTTGTTGTTGTTGTAAAGACCTTTGCCTTCAAGTAAGAAAGAAATCAGAGCTTACGAGTTGTGAAGAATGAGATACTGCTGCAACAACAGTGTTGTCAAGAACTTCCTTGAAATCAACTGGAACCTGCAAATTGATGGAGCAAACACAACTTCCGAATTAACTACAAGAGGAACAACTAACATCACGGTGTTCTTCCATTCTATGATGTCAATCAGCAAGAAAAATGTTCAAGATATAACTGATAATGTGAACATACCATATTAATATTTATATGGAATAATTCCTCAGGAGATCAGTATGTAAATAACATTACAACCATACAAAAGTTAAAAATAAGAATTGATTATTATATCATTGAAGAGACACTTACCTCTCCCAGCGTTTTCAGGGTATATGATGCAGTACGTAGAGCGGCAATTTTCATGGAAGGACTGGCATCTCGAGACATAAGCTGCAAGTTTCATAAAAACATTCAATTACCAAAGGATAGCACAGAACAACATGTAACCATCAGAAGATTTAATTGAAAGAACACCTCCATGACAACAAAACAGGAAATAATTTAGATAACCTGATTCCCAAGAAAACCCAAAAAACTCCTTTGCGTAGGCTCTGCCATTTGATCAGTAACACCAACACGAAGGATATAGAGCACACAAGCCTTGAGTAAAGCAAATGAGGGATAATGGTCAGTTCTTTAAATTAAAGAACAAGAAGATTCATGACAACATTAGCAATCAATGAAGTTGTTACAGTAACTCATATTATGGATCCATCAGATTTAGGTAACAAAAAGCTTGGTCATGTACATAGTGGAGCAACCGTCTTATTTTTAATGCATGATGCATCAAACTTGTACTTCTTCATATACTGATAAGTTCATCCTTATTCAGCAACTAAAGAAAAAATAGCATCACAGCCTTGGAATCTGAGTATACTTTCATCCTTCAAATTCCAGAATATCTAGACATGCACCAGTATTTATTTCTCAAAAGTGCTAAAGAAAATATATCACATTGTTCATGCTGGTGGCATAAAGCAACCTGTAATTGAACTCGTGCAAAGAATGTAGCCTCTAAGCTTTGTTTTTTTTTTTTTTTTTTTTTTTTTTTTTTTTTGGAGAAACTAAAATTTATCAATTCTTTTTACAAAGACAGAGCTTAAAAGAGAATATACATTATATTAAAGAGTTGAAGGCCATGAATTTGTAGAAGAATACCAGTGCATGGGCATCAACAGAATTATCGGAACAAAGCATTTCCATAACCTGAATTGCATAGTTTTGTAGCTCACTATCTGGATGCATGTATTTTAGACGAATCGCCTGCAATATACAATCCAATAATAAATAAGCACTGCTACTCAGGCAAAATGTAAAATAACTGCATGCTCCTTTCCAACCTAGGGCTGTCAGAGAGCAGACTGGTTTAGGGAACACCATACAAAACAGACATTAAATGCAGTGAAACCAAATTAACGGCAGAAATATTGTTAAATGGATAACACTTTCTTGTCAAATAAATTATCCGTATTCAAGATGGTTTTGGTCCATGGAATTCAACTAAGGATTCACCAGAACAACAAAAGGAGAGGGGAACGAAAAAGGAGAGGAAGTCAATATCAGCATCTACCTGTAAAAAGAATACCCAAGACAAGGTTATGCCAACTCGCACATCCTTTGACCGAGCTCCAACTACACATTGGAAAATTTTAGTTTCACTAATCCCATGAATTATGAACATCTTTCAAATTCAGTAGCAGGAAAAGTCTTAATGTAAGGGCACCCACACTAGCAGGAAAACTACAAAAATACCTTTTGTGAAAGGCAATGCTAAATGTCTATGCAAACCACCTTCCAGTTTCTTTGCTGGAGGGAAAGGTCCTTTCCCCCTTGGTTGAACCTAGGAGCAATATAACATATTACGGTTAGATTGTTGACCTAGTTAGATGAAACTTCGTATAGATAAGGAAAAATATCACAGAAACATATGCAAACCTGTGCATGAGGATTCATTCCAAGAGCAAGCAACGAACCCAATGCTTCAGCAAATGCATCACGGACAGAAGAAACAGGATCCTCAAGGGCCTACTATAAGCACCGGCCAAATGGGTAAGTTTAAGACTGAAATATGAAACACTCAAAAGTACAAGACCAACCAGAAAAACTTGGCAATGAAAAGCATCTACCTTGACACAATAAGAAGCTGAACTGTCTAGCTCTCCCACCCCTAGACTAGGTCCTCCAATAATGGCAAATGCCTTCAGACATCTTGCAGCAGCAATTCTAACAAGAAATGATTTATCACCAACTGCAAACCGCATGATGAGACGAAATGCCTCTGTATATGCTGAAGCTGCTGCGTTTCCACCAGAGCCTTCCAAAGCATTTTGAAGCATATATAAAGCTTCTTGTCTCACAAATTCCTGAGTTACATGCAGTTCAACTTAGAGGCCCAACACACAAGAAAAATCAAGAACCCAAAAATGAAAACATAAAATATATTCAATATTCAATCATATGGCAAGCCTACGGAATACTTGGGGGAGAATGCTTTATTTCAAAGTATTTTGAGTCTTGACTAGTACTTCCCAACTATTTAGGGATGACCATAGGGTCCCTTACTAGTTGAAGCAGTAAAAATGTCAGTGTGAACATAGAGTTCCCAAAAGCAGCATTGTTCACTCGGTGCAGAAAATGACAAAGACACTTCATCCCTTTCCACTTCTTTCATAATGAAAGTTTACTGAAAATTTTATACCAATAAAAGGAAAAAAGCTAAAAATATTAGGGCAAAAATTACAGATACGATGAAACTACCTCATTAAACTTGAAAAGTTTCGTGGCAATGATAGTCGTTTCAAGTAAACCCGATGTGATTCGCCTCCCAAAATGTCTATATAATTCTCCTAAGCACTGTGCAGCACCTACATCATAGTATTTGAAATGATAATTATTAATGTTAAAACAAAGCGCACACACAAAAAACAGAAAACGGAAAATGTTAAGTGCACTAAATCAGGAAAATGACTGAGTTAAACTATATATAAACAAATAGAAACAGTGGTTAGGAGCTAGACCATATAACCTACATACCGAAGAGCTACATTACCAGTTCACACAAAATGCACATAAAAGTGGAACACATTAATAGGTCCGGTCATTTGGACTAACCAGCAACTTTTTGTGGTTCATTCCTCCTTCCATCAGAAAGAAAGCCTTGGAGACTGCTCGCTCGAGAGTATATAGAAATGCCATCTCCCTTGGATATAACCCTCGCCATAGCAACTGAAGCCAGATGGCGGACAGGTCGCCGAGCACCAAGAGTAAGCAAGGAATATAATGCGTCCTCGCATCTTCTTTGCCACAACAAAATGGATTCCTGCAAGTCATCAATTCAACACCGACCGTTAACAGTTTACACGTACAGAAATTCATCCATCACTCACAACAAATACTATAATGTACTGAAGATCTAATCCATCCAAGTGGTGATATGTATAACTCAGCCCCTACAATTTGAAAACTATTTACAAGAATTCAGGATCAATCAAATCAAGATGCGCACTCATCAGTCGCCAACACTATGGGCAAATAAGGAAGGAAAATACCACGGAAGCTCTACTTAGTAGATATATACCAAATCAAATCCCAATTCGGATGCAGAATAGAATGTACTAAAAACTGAGTAAAAGTGGAAAGAGAATGGAGTGAGAGGGACCTTGGGCTCTTCGTTAATGGCGGATATGAGATCGGAGAGGAGATCGAAACATAGAAGTGGCTCCTGAGGTTTATGGGATGCTGAGGCGACTATGGACTCCAATTGCGCTACCAATACACCGAACTGAGAGAGGGGCGCATTCTCTGTTGTCACATACTTCTTCGCCATTGTGGAAGCGGCAGTAGAATGATCAAGGAAGACGGACAAGATTGAGAAAACTCAAGTAATACAGTAAATAAAAAACACTGGAACCCTGGTATTTGGACTGGGACGATGACTCTTCACCGTCAGGGTGGCTGTGGGGTCAGTGCAGTCTGGTTGAGGAGGTACGGGGGCCGTGCGCGACGCAGGTGGTGGTGGAGCGAGAGAGGTGAGCAGAGAGGAAGTTCATTTGTTTGGGACCAAAAAGTGATCAATGGGGTGAGAGACTAGCTTTTTCACCTTTCCAATTTCACCCCAAATCTATTGCCGAATCTTCTAACTTGCCCTCCTAAACGGTGTAGTTCGGTTTAATTTGGTTTGGCACTCAATATATTACCCAGTCAATTAGTATTTAACTGTTCTGGTTCGGTTTTGATTAGTATCGTGATTTAAACCACAGTTTGATTTGGCCAGTTTATGCCTATTCCAACATATCAATGAAAAAGGTCCAAAATTCTAAGAGTTTAATTTTACAAACATCCACACATTTCGCACATTCCAATTCGATTGAAAAATTAAGTTTTATGAAACTTAAGTTTCAATTAAACAAAATCTCATGTTTGAAACAACTTATTAGCTACAATCTAAGCAAAAAACACAAACAAATATCATAATTGTTAATTGTTATTACAACTTATAATAATCACCGAATAACCTATAATATGGTGACATGTGAAATAAATTAAATTAATAATTAAAAAACATAAGGTCGACTCGGTTTGGTTTTGGCCAGTTTCAAAATTATCAAACCCGAACAAAATCAAAATAAATGGATTCAATTTGGTCTTTAAATTGTTTGATTTTCATCTTAGTCAAAATCAAACCAAACCGACCAAAACAGTTGGATTGGTCGATTATGATGCCTACCCTTAATTGCAACTGTTAATTTTATGTTTTGAACGAATTTTTGAAATATTTGAGATTTGAACTATTTTAATTAGCCAAATTTCCTCTTCTTGTTAATTTCTACGCATTTCATCTAATTTTCTATATAACAATGTCAAGTGTTCGACACATTTGACACTTAAGAGGACAAATTAACCTTTTTCATACCAATTTGAGCCATAAAAATCAAATTCTACACGAATATTAAATAAAATTAACCTTTTTGTAGTAAAAATATAAGATTGCTTCCAAAAACATATCACATGCTCAAAAGTGACCATTAACATAAAACTAGCTGAAAAAAAATATTAAATAAAATAAAACGTAAAATTGGACTAAATGTGCAAAATTTGACAATGAAGTGTGGCTAATTATAATAGTTCATGTCCCAAAATGTTCAACGAATTAATTTAGGACACAAGTTTGAAGTGATCGTAAAATTCAAGAGGCAAATTGGTAAAACTGAATTTGTCAATAATTGCCCACTTCACTTGTTGATTACACCCAATATTGTAAATTAGGTGTTTATCAGTCAACATCTCAATCCTTGAGTCTCCTAGAATTCCCTCCCCAAATACATGAAATCCGTTGTCGTGAATGACGAAAATCGCGAAGGCAATGGAAGTGGTGCTAGTCACTAAACCTTGTATTTGTTTTGTTGGTTTAACAAGGGGCCTAAACAAAAGTGTATTTGTGAAAACGAGGGAAGATAACAGAAAATCCGATAACAATATGCATTATTATGGGTCTGGAAATACAAGGCGGAATTTGAAGCTTTAAGATATCAATTTTTTTTAAATTGATCCGTGAAACCAAAATAATCCCACAAGGCCACAGAAGAATGCACCAGGCAAAAGAAAAACAAAATAGTACATCTGAGCCATCTACAAAATCCTACAGCAACAGCAAAGCGGACAGTAACATAGCTAGCAATGCTACCAATAAGGAGGAGGACGGTGTTAGAGAAAATGCAGATGAAGTTGCTATCTGAATTATGAAATTGCAATTCCCTTGTGAGATGTTCTGTGTCGTCAACGTAGCCAAACCTTGGAAGTTACACGACAGATCATCCTGATTCTGAACCTGGTAGTACATATTAAACGCATACGAAGCATTCCCGTTTGCATCCAAATTGTTGCAAGAAGAACCATATTCCAATGCCGTGCAATCCGAAAAGGTGCAAGCATAGTTTATGTTATCTGCCAGTTTGCTCACATCTTTGGCGTTCGGGTTAAACATGCACCATTTTTTTGAAAGATACTGCACATTCTTTGCAGGCACTAGTAACTTGTTCTGACCCTGACCAGAAAGATCGACCGGGAACTTGGGCTGTCCATCATAACCGAAAATTCCCCAGTGACGCTCAAAACTTCCTGGAGCGATGCTCTTTGCATCCTCATCAATAAGTCCAAACAAGTAAACTTCAATATATCCAGGTCGCAGTGGGGTGCCTCTGTTGGTTCCAAGTCTTGTTAGAAGCCCATTATAAAATCTCAAAGCATTACCTGCATTGGCATTCTTGTCCCCGTCTGTTGGCCATCCCACCTCCCCAACCACAATGGGCATATTCCCAAATCCCACTGCTTTCAGGGAAGAGACCAAGGTATCAAAATTAGCATCGAAAACATTGGTGTATTGAATCCCAGTGCCTGTATCAACAATGGGATTGGTATCCCCATCAAAGAAGGCATAGTTGAATGGGAAGTCGTCATTCCCATATAAACTCAGGAAAGGGTAGATGTTTATTGTGAAAGGCGCTTGATTTTTGTCTAGGAACTGGACAATATTGGTCATTAGTTGAAGAATATCAGTCCGGAACCTTCCTGCAGATGGCACGGGGTTGTTTTCTGGTGAGTTGTAGACATCAGCATTTAAGGGCACAGTAGCCTTTACCGAATCTCCAACTCCGGCTTCGTTAAGGGCATTTTGAATGTTCTGAAGTGCTGGGAACGTAACATTCAGGAATGAACCATTGTACGATGTGAGGAAAGGCTCATTCCCAACTGCTACATATCTGAAAAAATAGCAAAAATGATAAGAAAACTGAAGAGTTTGTAGCAGGACTTTGTTTTCAAAAAAGCCGCAACCTTGAAATAAAGCCCGCTCACACATTAATAAGGACATAGATACAGCATATCAGTATGATAATTCCTTACTCTAATGACATAGTAATGCAGAGAAGAAGAAGAGAACATAAAACAACAATTTCCATGTTTGACTCCTTAGATCTTTGAAAAAAGTTACTGCTAAATTATTGTGCCGTGTTAGTAGTTCCGGGGAATTTGCCTCCAAGAAGGGATACATGCCTAACAAATTTCATCTATCATTCTGAGACTGATACTTAAGGAAGTGCATGTACTCCATAACAGCAGACAAGAAAAAAGAAAAACTACAAACTGGACTGAAACAGAAAGACGAATCAACTAACCTAACCGGATACCGGATCGGATTTCCAGAGAAATTTATGAAAAGAAAATCAAAAGGGCCCATGAACAAATCATAATCATAAATTTCAAGCCAACAACAAGCAATTCCAAAGTAGTTCTAGGTGATGTGATAAATAATATATCTAAAAATAGAGTAGGACAATCATATCATGTAAGCATTGGTCACAAAAGCAAATTCTATAGCAAAATAGCAATAACAATGAAATCAATCAGGACTATAAAGGGATCGATAGCAAACTGAAGTCATACTTGATGTTAACTCCTCCGTTGAAATTGTAGCGGGTGACGTTGCGGCGGACCCATTCTTTGGCACGTTTGTAGCTGGTCATGACAGCAAGCTGATCATTAGGAATGGCAACCATGACCTCAAGACCACTGCCAGCCAAGGCACTCATGGTCGACTCCTCTGCATCGAAAAGCTTCACTTTCTGAATCCCATTGTCCTTTAGCATCTGAACAACCGTCTCCGGCGGCAACTTGTGGGTTGCCATCGTTCCCCAATTCACACCAAGACCTTCCACACCACTGCAAACACACAACACAGCCACCACAACCAAAACCCACATCATCCTTTCCATGTTTTCTTTTGACGGGAAAATTCTGGGTTTATCGAAAAGGCAGGGGAGGAGGGAAGGGAACAAAAGCAAAAGGCTTTATAGCGTAAATAGGAAGATAAATAAGAGATGAAAGATTAAGAGGGAAAAAAGAAGTTTCCTTTATGCTAACTGAAGAGAAAAAAGAGGGAAAAGTTGCAGGTGGGTCGGAGAATCGGCGATATTCCAGTGATTTTATTTTTCCCACGAAAACTGAGATGGGGGTAGTGGAGAAAGAGGGCGATCGATCCGATCCGATCCGATCCAATCCAATCCCCAATATTAGGAAGGGGAAAAAGGGAAAGCTGAAGAGGAATGAGAATAATAATAATAATAATAATAATAATAGGAAAGAAGAAGATGGGTTAGTGGGGGAGGGAGGGAGGGTGTATAGGGGGAAGTTACCACTCCACACGTTTTAGTAAAGTGACATCCAATCCAGAGTAGTGAGAACACACACAACCACCTGGCTTTGGCTTGTCTGGCTGATAGACAACCCTCACTCAAAGACCGACGTTATACTCTCTCTCCTTATGCAGATGCAAGTATCGCAATCAATATATATATATATATATATATGAATCTGATCAAATTCAAAACCCCAAAACCCGCATAAATAAAATGGTCAGAAATTCCAAGAATTTTGTAAAGGAGGATAAAAATCCAAATGATGAAACGACAAGGTAAAAACCCAATTTCTGGTTCTGGGCTCCTGGAGAGTGTCTGTCTGTCTGTCTGTCTGTCTGTCACAGACTTTTCAATTTTCAAATCGAGGGGAAGGGGAAAAGAGGGAGCTCCTCAACTCTAACGGCTAGAAATTGATTTTGTCACGCGCAGTTTGAGTTTTGAAAACCTCCCCCTAATAATAATAATAATAATATCTACTCCTCAGACTTTCTGAGCACTATAATAAAATTTACCAGTAACGAATATTTTTAAGGGGTTTTTGAACTTTAATCCTTGAAAAATATTAAAATTTAATAAAAATATGGTTTGGGATATTGATTTTAGTCCTCTTATATGTACTTAATTTGAATTTATATTATATTTTTGTTTTAATATTTAATAGATACCTTATTTAATGTCGTTACATTAAAATTAAATTTTTTTATTATTTTACACATTTTAATTCATTATATTTATTTTACTCTATCTAATTAGTATACCTAAACATTCGTATCATAATATATTTTACTAATACCGAAACGTCTGTACCAAAATATATGATACCAAACTAGTATACCGAAATGTTAGTACCTAAATATATTATAATAAACTAGTGTACCGAAATATCCGTATCTAAACATATTATACTAACCTAATGTACCGAAATGTTCGTACCTAAATATATTGTAATGAATTAGTGGCACATAAGAAAACATGCAAAAACATGTGTACCGAAAAATTTTTATAAAAATTTTTCTTATATAAGATACTTACCATAATGAGAATTAAAATTTATAAGATACTTACCATAATGAGAATTAAAATTTAATTTATGAACAACATAAAATTATAAATAATAAAGAAAGACATTTAATATGTTGTCATTAAATAGAGTCTAGGAACTAAAATCAATTTTTAATCTTGTATAAGATATTTTTCTAAACTTCAGCTTATTTAAGGATTAAAATTTAGTTTTTTATATTTTTAAAAGTAAATTTTGAAAAATTGGGGAAGGGAATAACAGTGAAATGCCAAGTGTGCGTCTGTCTCTTAGGCTCGGTTGGGTTGGATTGCTTTCTTTGCTTCCGATTCGATTCCGATGTGCAAAGTCACCCTTTGATGTATCATCAGAACAAAGCACTTGTCTTTTTCTCTTTCTTTTGGCTTTTGGATTCCAAGCTAGAATCCGAACAAGTTCCGTGGTTTTTTTGTTTATTCAGTCGGAAGCAATGATAAAAAAAACGTCAATTAAATTAACATGTATGGAAAATCTAAAAGTTAGGTTATGGCTCGGTGTGGCCCACTAACCCCTAACTCCGCTCGACATACCACGTTTTTTTCCCACTACTATTTCTCATGGGCAAGGCAAAAAGGCAAAGTTCCAACGTGTTTTTTTTTTTTTAATACATTAATATTTTTACACTAAGATAAGATGATAGAGAATTCAGCTAAATCACATAATAGACAATTTAAATTAGTATCAAATTTACCATTCACAAGATTTGAACATAAAACTTCTCACTTCTAAATGAAAAAAAATATCACAAGATCGTAGTACTAGTGACTAAAAAGCCCCAACGTTGAATATGGAGGATGGCACTGTCATTTCAAAAAGTGACTGTGAAGTTGAAGGAAGTGGGTGGCCCCCTTCACTTTAAATGATCTTTGGTCGGTCGCCTTGCGATAATAAGATCCGATCCAATTTTTTGAAATTGGGAAAGAAACACAGACAGGCTAGGAGGTGTTAAATTTTAGACTTAAAATTTAAATTTGGATATTTTGGTTTTCATTTAATATGCTAAATTTAAATATAAAATAAAAATTCATATTTAATTTCTTTGCATTGAGAATGGAAAAAAATGAATTAATAGGTATAAAAGTATTTAAATATTGCATTGGTAATTGAAAAAAAAAAACAAAAAGACGATGCTTTAAACCAATAAAAAATTAATAAAAAGTATTTAATATTATTAAAAAAAAATGAAAGCCCTATGTCAGCAAAGGAGAGAGATGTTATTCCAAGTCAAGTCACATCATATTTGACTTTTCCGTTAGAAAACATTATTGTTATCTTTTTTACTGTTATTGTTAATTTAACGTTTTGGCAGTAGTTGAGAGCCAAGCCAAGGCCGGTTGCCTGAGCCTGATAAACAAAGAAGCGCCTGCCTGAACCATGTGGAATAATGGCAGGTAAGCATTCGTAAAGGGGTGGGCGGAGTTAGTTCGATTCCCCGTTAATCCTACATGCTGAACAAGAGATGAATAGCATTCATACTCAAACTCTATCCGTGGGTATGATCGGGGGAATTGTCTATAAACCTTGAAAACCAAATCCAGAAAATATTTCAAAGACACAAGTTTCATTTATTTCAGTAAGTAAATGTGTGACCTTAACTAGAGATGGCGGGTGGTGTGGTCGCTGCCATGGTTGCAGAACCCAAAGAGGGGCACTCTCCTGTGGAGCAAAAGAAATCAGATAATAGATAGGCATAGATTAGTAATTTCTGAACAAAAGAAAACATTGACAAGAGGAACTAACATATTACAAACAATGGTATCAAACTTCCCGTGCCTGTAATTCACTTCTAGTATTTTGGTGGCCTAAGGCCTTCTTTTGCACACCATCATTAATCACGAAATATCTTAATCAAGTGACGAGAAACATATTTAACAAAAGTTGATATAAGTATGTTGTTTGTTTCCATCTAAAACAAACTATGTACTAATACATCAGAGTCACTTACATCATTACGCTGGTGGCACGCTGTAACCCTGCTGAAAATCAGAAATTAAATCGACACTCAAGCTCAATGAAAGAACATGAAATAACACGGAATGCCTGCATCCATTGTATTTTGTACTCCTAAGAAACAAATCACTTACAGTAATACAGATTCGTTCGAGAAAACTCAAGGAAAAAATGGTATCTTTTTCTCTTTCTCACTCACAGATGGTCCCCCCACACAAATGCCTGATCCTCATAGATCCTCACTTTGACAACCAGTAGATAAATATGAGAAATGTGCATACGGACGCAATGAGAGAAAGAATGATGGTATCCATAGACTTTTTACGCTTTATAGCGGACAGCATTTGATTTACCTGCACCATCACATCTTTGAGCGTCAATCAAGAGAACTAAAGAGTACAGAAATAATAAATGACAGATATACACATTTCAAGGGATTAAAATCCATAATTTCTTTACTTCATTTTTGCGTTGCCCTTCAAACAAGTCATCCTTTTATTACGCAATAATTTCAGACCAGGCACTTTCTTAGCCTACTCGCTATTAGGATTCATCAAATCTAGTTTTGGTATCAAAAAATTCAGTTAACTTTGTAGTGGTGAAATACTTTCTGCAATTAACCTATTGCATGCATTAACTCTTATTCATAGAATGCAAGAGAAACATTTTGATTCTGTTTCATGAGGGAACTATGTAACAACAAAACGCCAAAGAAATAACTAACACATCAAGGACCACAATTACTGGTTTTATACCGTTGGAAGGCGGCTGCCAATAGTGCTGAGCTTCGAATTAATACCACCAAAAGTGGAGCGTTGAAGGACAAGTGAACCGAGGGTTGCTTGAGCTTGAGAGATCACATTATCCACCTGCAGTAACAGAATAGATTGGGAATTCAATATAAATCACAATTTGAATGCTTCATTTGCCAAACCCCAGATACGGGATGTAAAATCAATCCAAGGACTCTAAACCACCATCAGCTAAGAGAAGTGCTACCCTGCACAATAAAATTCTGTTTCACTTCCTAACTATGAAGACGTCCATTTCTCTTCCGTCAAAGCCATATGATATATATCTTTAGGTCTTTACTAAAACAATCATTAACACTGGGTCCTAATAAAACGGATCACCACCCAACTTAATCTGTACAGATAAAAAAATGTGTCACTTTAATTTCCGTACCTGTCCTGTACTTCGGCTAACAGCAGCATGCTCTTTGAGGAGAGCGTTTTCAGCAGAACCAACACCATCTTCCAAGTCTACTCTTGTTCGATCAAACTCCCTAAAATCCTCAAGGAGTGAAGCATGCTCTTGCTTAGCTCTAAGGCTGTTGCGGAGACGATAGAACTCCTGCACTTCAATCATGATTCACGTCTAACAAAAAATTGAAATCTGCTGGGTTCAATCTTAGGAATTATATGTTTTATAGCAAAGACAGCACAAATGATTCAAAGAATGTACAAACAAAATTGAATAAAATTCAGGATATTAGTTGCTTCACCAGCATATAGCATGAGGCCAAATCTCAAGCTATCTTGCTGAAAAACGAATAGTAATAATAGATCTGTAACTTAGAGCTCAGCTCAGAATGATCATCCACATTTTGACTGTTCAAACTCTCAATTTCAACTCCAGATAGAACTCGGAACACTAATGAAAAACGAAAAACAAGGGATTGGATAATGACCAGTAATACAAATTCCTTCTTAAAAACATAAGGGTCTTGACTTCAAGAGATTTATAAGGTGGCATGAGAGCTCATAGAACACGTCATTCATGCCGGTTGGACTATGGATCAACCCACAGCACATTCAAGACACCTTAGCAACATATCGTTCAAAAAAAACAAAACTGCCATCCCATGTTCACCTTAGCATATTTAAGAGGCCAGATTGCCAGAATACCTGAGTGAGATCTTGGAAAATTTCTTGATGTCTAGTCAAGGTATGAGAAACCATTTCTGATCCTCCTGATGATACCCATGCTTGCATTTGTGAATTTACTTGTTGGAGTTGCTTTAATAGTCGATCAATCCCAGATTCAAGATCATTCTCGGCAGTACCAACTTTTGCAGAACCCTTTGCAGAGACAAACTTACGATAAGAATTCATCTGCTCATCCAACTGCGCTTCAAGTTTCCTTGCCTGAAATTACAAATAGATAAAAAAAAAAAAAAAATCATTTTAAGAAAGCAAAATTCCCAGTTATCTAGATTTAGTATGAAGGGAACTACATGGAAGAGGAAACAAATGAAAAAAATTAGCATAGCACATCCGTGATCATGCACTTTACAGACAAACGGAATTAATATTTCCATTTAGGTTGAGCCAATGTGATTATATTATATGATATGTAAACAAACTCGATGTCTTACTGAAGTACCTTCGCTTAAAAGATTCAGAAAAAATCAGTAGCTTAAACCAAATATTCAAAATTCATGCTCAAAAAGTGACACTGGGAATCAGAAGGCCAAGTGAAAATTCGTGCTTCACCTAATACTAGTACCTTCGTGATAGCAAAATGTTCAACCTTTCAACACAATCAGGGAGTAAAATTCATAAGTTCAAGAAACATATAGGAAAAAAAGAGATGCACTAACTGAATCTTGAAATATTCACCACGAAGTCTTTAGCATTCTTGAAAATAGTATCATGATTTAGATGAGAAGCTTAATAATAAGAATCCCTGGATGAGTAGATTGTTACCACAGCTCAACCTTGTTCTTTTTTCATCTTTCGGTCTCCCTTGTAACAGAAGTGAAGAATGACCCGGCCCAGACTTTTTCAAATTGCACATATTTAATATTTCTTTAGCTGAGGATTATATCATTGCTCATCAGGATGATGCTGACGTCCAATGATCTACTATTTTCGTTAGAGTGTGCACGAACGAAAATTGAGGTGGTGGTGGAATCATAGTAGTGATTTCATGTTAGACATTACTACCAGGGTTTTAAAGGAGGGGAGGGTGTTGGCTTTCTAGGTCTGTTTGGCATTCACAGGCCCGTACCAAAGTAGCTCTTTTTCACTTTGGGCCTATGCTTTGAGGAAGATGTTCTTATATGATGTCCATAGAGGAAAATCATTATTTTGAATTGTCATATGCAGAGAGTATGTCAAGAAGAGGGTCATCTATTACTGCACAGATCTAATCGTAGTTCTCATTTAAGTAATGACACAGGCGGCAGAAGAGGAATGCTATAGGGACTTTGAGTCCCATACAACAATGGGGCCCTATTCAAAATTGCTAGTTGAAGTTAAATTTTGATCCTATGCCTAGCTAAGGTACATTAATCTTCCAATAGAATCCGATTTGAAATTTTTACTAGAATTTCTTTTAATTCGTTTTTGTTAACCAAACAGAACTATATGCCGCAGGCAATTGAGCATGATTCAATTACAAGTCTTGTAACTTTCCATATTCTTTTCTTCAATCAAATTTCTCCACTTAGCAATTACAGTTCTGATCGAAGCTAAAATTTAACAATTTGTTGCTAGAAGAAAGGGAATTTATCAATTTAACTCACCAATCACAAACAAATCCAAATTGACGATAAAAGTTTGAAGAAAAAAACGCAAACTGATCTCAAACAATACAACCTACCGACACCTTGAACTAAAAGAAAAGGCAAAAGCAATAAGCACTAGTCTAGTTGCAGAATTCAAAGCTGTTATCGAAATGGATAATATCTAAGGCAAACCAAACAGGATTCAGGAAATCGTCAGTTACCCGAGAAAGTTGAGAATTGCGAAGGAGGAAATCATACTGAAAGTATTGATCATCGCTGAAGAGGAAAAAGGAGTACCTGTTTGCGAAGAGCGTCCCATGAGCTCGGCACCTCCATCTCCACCGACACCACAAATACAAACACAAACAAAAACACAGAGGCCGATCTTCCAAAATTGAAAATCAAATCACTTGTCGTTTACGTTTCACCACAAACAGAACCAAAGGTTTCTCCTTCTTCTTGGTCGCTTGATTCAGATTTTGAGAGGGTTGGGGAAGTGGGGTTGTATGGAGACGGAGACAGGCGGTCTGCTTTCAATTTTCAACGGCAGTTTGTTGTTTGGCCGTGGCCTCCTCCTCACGATATTTCAGATGCGTTCGAAACGAAGAATTAATTATCTTCCAAAAATAAAATGGCGTGGGGAGAAAAGGTCCAAACGAAGAATGTTAAAAGACTGGACGGTGGTGGTTGGTCCATTACCAAAAGACCAATGCGAGCAGAGGCCCACTCCACTCCAATCCAATCCAATCCAAGCTGCACACAGACCGTTGTACGTGCCAGAATTATAGGGAAAAAGAATTCAATGAGCAATTGACCCCAAAAAACAAAAAAAAAATGCTAAATACCTTGCCAATGTTTATTAGAAAGGGTTTATACTGTTTTATATGGTATAAACTTTATAGCAACTGTTTTCTGAATTATACTTCCATTGGCATTTTGATTCATGAATTTGATCATCTCAAAATTTGTCATACGTTACATTTTGTCATCCTCCGTCATTTCTGTCTATTTAGAGATGACCTTAATCTTTTATACAGTTCATTCTTTTGCATTCATAGTCTATTCCTATCATGAAATAGAGCCCCATACCACACGAGATTAAGACGACTTTGTTTATGATAACGGTACAGGCTTTAATGTGATCGACAACCGTGTTCGGAGCCTAGGGGAGATTGGGTGGATTAACATTAGAGTTTACTGAACGAACGTGAGATCAAGACATATTCTGCTTTCTAGTCCTGGAACTCTCAATCATATATAAAAAGATATTACATCCTGCTTGCCTGAGCTACTTGTTATGTAATTGATCTAAATTAATAGCTAGGTGTGAATATCTTTGTGCTGCAACTTATTCCTTTCAGCTCGATTGAACAATACGTTTGCAGCACGCTATCATGCTCTGTCTATCCTTTGGTATGAAGCTGAAATTGCAGTGTTTTTATCCCTTTGATTCACCCACTGTAAGCCTACTTAGCTCCAGCTGAAGCCATTCAAGTCAAACTGTCTGCAACTTGAAGAAGCATCATTATCATCATGAGCATTTAGGTCTAGCTTTGCTGCAAAGTAAGGCGCTGATCTGTATCCTTGAGAAACTTTCGCACCCTTGACTTTAGCTGAATCGGCCCTGCTGCTGTTTGTTCGTTCTAAAAAGCTGCCATCTGAGTCTCTTCCCTTGCTATCGAGATTCCATCTTTCTCCTTGTAGTCCAATGCTCATGGATAAGTCACTAGACCTTGTTTCTGCAGCAGGGAACATTCTTTTTTCTGCATCTTTACTTATGGAGGAAATAAACATGTTATTCTCCTTCATATCTTCACACCAATTAAGTTGACTAGTGTTTTGGAGCATTGGCGGCTGCGCTCGTTCTGTATCTTTTTGTTCCAGGACTGCTGTCACCCTGCCATTGTAATTTGGTCTTAGAGGCACTCCACTGCTGTGTATCTGATCTTGGTCCTTTTTCGATCCTTCGCAAAAAGTTAGGCAGCTGTCCATTGAGCAATCGGTGGGCTGCTGGTTCGTTTGCGTTTGCTGAGGGCACAATCCCTGTAATTCTTTGAGCTCTGTGAAGGAAGAGTTCAAGCATTGGGTGGATACTTTGGACACCAGCTCAGAGAGTTGAACTTGGGCAGCTTCAAGTCCTACTGTACCTAAGTTTTGTCGTCCTAGCGTCTCCTGGGCTTTCTCCAGCACAGACTGCAGGTATTTTCCTTGAGACTCTATACGAAGTTGCAAGTGCCGCTGAACCTGGTTTTCGGTCAGAACAAATTGTAAGAATAACGCTGCTATAATGGGAAGGAGTTTTTGCTCTACTGAGTGCCAAGAGCACGCCCTTACCTCAAGTTGCTCATGTAGCCTTCTCTGGACTTCAATTTGCATCTCCAGTGTTTCAGTTATATGTAAGCCTCTGGAATTAAATGAGAATTGCCATTGTGAGCCTAAATCTCATACATATTGAGGTAATTATAAGATGATAAATAAATGAAAAATTAACAGATGATCAAGCGGGTAAATGAGTGGCAGCAGCCAGCTTACTTGTTTGATTGGGGTGCAATGCCAGTGCTCGTAGTGCTCATCTGACTTCCATTTGCTTCAGATATTAATCTTTCTCCTGCCACTGAAACTGGAACTGGACCTGTACATATACAATATCATGGTCCAAACTATTAACAATGTTAAATTAAACTGGCTGTAAATTAAGTGCAAACGAATCAATGTATATATATCTTAAGAGGAGGAATTGAACAAATGATTAGTCTCCTCTGCTTACCAATTTTGGTGAGGCTACTAGTAACGTGCCCTCCATGCAGATTCTTGCTAAGCCTGTACTTCTGTTTGACAAAAACCAAAAAAATGACTGGCTTAAAATTGATTTCAATTAATAATGGCTGGATTAAAATTAGTTTCACTTTGTTGCTTGGAGCTGAAGAAAATGAAACTAATGCTTGAATACTTGATTGTGGCATTTTCCTTTTTAAAATGGCCGATTAAATTGCAATCTAATTAATTAGAACTAAATGGAGATTTTGAAATCAGTTGAACTTAATGGTGGTAGAAAAACATTGAAGTAAAGTACCTGAAGATGACTCTTTAAGTGGTATAATGTCAGGCCGGGAATCCCCATAAGTTTCATAACTGTTTTTGGAGTAGCCTCTGCATAACATTGGAAATCATCATAACTTTATTAATTAAGTGGAATTAATATAATGATCAGCTCAGCTCTCAGCTCTCAGCTGGGAGCTACCTAGTATTAGTAAGTAAATAGAGTAGTACTCACTATCTGCTCCTCCAAGCTGGTTAACTGCCTCGATAAATCGCTCGTGGAGATCGGGGGTCCATTTGAGTCTAGGCTTGGCATCGGTTGAGAGGACAAGGCCTGAATCTCCTGCAGGGCTATTTTGGTCACCTTGCTGTAGAAACAAATGCCTTTCAGAAGGGATGTTAGGCATCGATATTCTGCTTGAAGAAGCAGAGTGGATGATCTTCTTTCCTTGGTGTTGGTGTTGGTGCTGCTGCTGATGATGGTACATCATTTGTATATATAAAAAATATTATTCTGCCTTCAACAATCAAAACTTAGTCTCTCTTTTTGCTTCTTCTTTCTTCGATCTCCTGGATATATTTATCTGTGTGTTTCTCACAGAACAAAGGGTGTGGTGAAGATGGCTTTTATAAGGCAAGCGAAATTGGTTTGTGGGGTATGAATGATATGAGGGGAATGGCATGGCAATATGATATATATGGCATACAAGAAGAATCTCAAGTGAAAACTAACTCATCAACCAATCAAATATTCACAGCCACATCCAGCAACTTTTTCCTTTCCTTTTTTATGCTTATAATTGTGTGGGAAGTGTGAGTGTGGACCATGCAATGTATGTACCCATTTGAATTTCTTGATAGTACCACAGTAGATTGCCCCACATGTAAAGTTCAACAGCCACACATGTTCTACGTCATTCAATTCATGATCCACGCAAGGGGCATGTGAGGATATGAAGTTAAAAGAGTCCCACATTGATAAAAGGATAAATCTTGTATGTGTTTATAAGTAATTGAACTACTTCTTACATTGGCAATATTAGTTTTATGGTTGAACTTCAACTTTCTTTACAACCTAACATTAATTATTTCCATTTTCTTAGACTACGAGTAACTTAACTTAATCACTCTCCCTTAGTTAATCACTCTCCCTTAGTTATATGAAAATCGTAATGCTTAATTTGTATTATCCCTTAGTTATATGAAAATCGTAATGCTTAATTTGTATTATTAGATGATTTAAGTACGTGTATACCAAAATATATTGATCATCCACCATTTCTTTATTTATCTATATTTTCTTTGTGCGCGCCCGCGCGGGGGGTATTCCGTATTCGTATCCATTCTCGTGCTCGTGCTGGCAATGCCAAAGCTGCTGGGAATCTCATTCCCTCCTTTTAGAGATGAGGAGAATCCAATCCCACTATACATGGCCTTCAAGGGCCCCCCTTCACCTCTCAAGTCCTCAACCGGAAGGTTCTTAGAATTTCCATATCTTTAGTAGTACAGATACTTGTAATCGATCCTTCACCAATATTGCGTCATTTGCCTTGACTGCTCTTGACTCTTGGGGGTAGTTTTTGTTTGTGTGAGCGGCGTGCGTGTTATTTTTAGGACTCGTCACTTGAAGAGGAGTTTGTTTCTCCCGTTGTGAATGTGTGTATGATATATAAATACTATTACTTGGCGCTGTGATGGATCAGCATGTTATATAAATACTATTACTTGAGACAAATCAAACAAGGTTTTGGTAATTATTTCTGGAGTATTTTGGAGAGGCAGATTCTGTTGACTGGAGCACCTATATATGATCTAGCTAGCTAACAACGACAAAAAGGAAAAAATTGGGAGAGAAGTTAGAGATATTGAGATGCTGCCCTGCTTGGGCTTGGAGTGTGCGTGCGTCCGTGCACGGAGATCTCCATTTTTCACTGGAAGGCAGGCAGGCAGGCAAGGAATGGAATAAATTAATGAATACATTCCATTTTGTCTCCCTGAGTAAGTTTGGCACTTATTCAGCAGAGCAGCCCACGACGTACATTAGTATAAAATAAAATATGAGGTGGGACCCACCCCAAGCCAACCCAAATTCCCTAGCTTATTTCTTCAATTGGCGGATTGGCTACCTTCCTGTTTGGATGTTTTTTCCGTTCTTTACTATTTATGTGATCACTGTTAAGCCACGTCAATATTTTATATTCTTATTGTTTTTTATCTTTTTATCTCTATAAAAAAATTAATATAAAATGTTAACGTAGTTTAACCGTGACCGCATAAAATAGAATAAGACAAAAAAGGCACCCAAACGAGAAGACAAACAAACTGCCTCCAATTGACAATGGCATAAAACAGCGGGCCCCTCGGCGAAGAATCCTAAGCAACCGGGACCGACAAATAGGAAACAAGGAAAGAAAGAAAAGATTTCTTTTACTTGCATTCTCATCTGGATGGACTCTGATTCAAATCAAAAGAGTCGATTTCATTTCTCACTTCCACAATCCACACCCACCCGCAGGTGATCAGCCCCAAATTGATTTAGATCATCATTAGCTAGGCACTTTCACAATTATAACATCTTCTCCTTTCATTACTGTAATTTAGGCATCTTTTTCTTCTAAGTAACCTTTTTCTTCCCCAACTCAGTTGTTGTAATCATCAATCAAATCTTCGTAAACCATCAAGCAATCGTACGTAAGTCTTTATCAATAAACCTCATTTGAGTGGTCAAAACTATAAAAATCTACAAATTAAAATGATTCAAATTTTGCCTATTCTCACCCCAAGGAAAATAAAATGCGACAACAAACGCACAATGAACATTGTGAAAATATTTCTACATCGCGCGTCAAAATATTGTTTATTTTATTTTATTTTTTCCTTTACAATGTTTAATTTATAACCGATGAATTTGATGACTTAAACTTGAGAATCAGATTGTTGAGTCCATTCCAAATGTTTTCCATGATCCTCTCCGAAGGATACATTAATATTTCGGCCATATCTGGTTTTCCTACGCAATGTGGTTGTTCTTTAAACATTATACTGCACAACGAGCCAACGAATTTATATGAACTCATAATTATTCACCGCCATATAACACGTACGTGCGTACACAATATTTAATATACATCCACTAGTATACGCATGCATGCATGCAGCAAATTATGTGCCCCACTTCGTTGAAACAATTGAAGATATTTTATTAACTGCCTAAATGCAGTATAATATTTTCTGATTTTCTTATTCATGAGAGTTATATACAATTAACAGGCCATGAAGATAAACCACCACATAATGGCGTAGTGGTTGTGGTGGATTATAAGCCCGTATTCTATATGGTTTTTTTTGTCATTAATTATAATGTTGGTAAATCACACGATATGGTGGTTAAAGAGTGACTAAAATACTTCCATAAGTCTTTGCGATCCCCAGAAGAATGGACTGTCGTGGCTTCGCCACCCACCAATTCCTTTTTCTTTTTCTTTTTTAGAAAAAAAAAAAAAAAAAAAAGCTATGCTCATATGTGTCAAGTGTATGTGAATTATGCTTATGCTGTTTTTATTTGATGGTGCTCAAGGAATTAGGTCTGGTGATCATCGATCTGTAATTAAACGCTACATTATAAAAATATACAAGAAAGAATATTGGCTAGTTATATGATCAACAGCTATTGATCAGGAATAAATTCGTAAGTATATAATTAAGTTATGGAGACTAGATCTCTGTAAAACCACCATTAAACCCACACTATACATCACAATTAATAAATTTATTTATTGCCTAGCTAAGCTAGCTATGACTATGATAAACATTTGGAATACGGAATACTTAACACAAGGACTTGCTCAAATTAATACATTTAGAATATGTACAATAAAAGCTCATCAATTTAGAGATTTTTCTTTTCTTTTGAAAAAGAAGCGGCATAATTTCAGAAGGAAAAAAAAAAAAAAAAAAAAACCAGGTTAATACGCATGCATTCACGAGTCTTAATAATTATTAAGACTTGTTATATAATTATTTCGTATAGGCCTAAACAATATCGTGTAGAAATATGAAACAAGTTCTCGTTTTCGTGTATGTTTTTTTTTTTTTTCTTCTGAACAATCGTTTTCATGTATGTTAGGCATTGCGACATCTGTTAAAATAGGTAGAAGTATGTAAGATTTATAATTTATCAGTACGCAGATAAATCATAAATGTAATTAACCCTAACTGCGGCTATAAGTAGCTATGTAATTAATTATTCCAATCTCAAAAACAGAAGAATAATATTCTCCTCAAGCAGGAAATGAATGTTATTCGTTGCTGTAGAAAAGCAAGAAGTATGTTGTTGATTGTACTTGCATATTTCCTTTTTGTTTTACGGGATTTGATAATAGTAATACTTTATTTTGGAGTTTGGACGGGTCGAAGATTATATAAAAATATGTATAGTGGAAGGGAATCAAATTAATTGTAGTAGTTATATCATATGGCCGGGCTGAAACTGAAAGAGCGTAGAAGCTTCTTGGTTGTGAGTTGTTGACCATGGAATGCTCAGTGCATGACATACATATCTGAGATGCCATTGGCTGCAACTGAAAGGGCATAGAAAGAAAGTGATCAGAGAAATGACCACGGAATGATATTCCTTGCGGAAGAAAGTAAAAAGTTTTTTATAAAAAAAGATTCTAGGGAATGGGAATGTGGAATCTAAACTCAACTAAAGCCAAGGAAGGGAGGAAGTATAACTAAGGTCATATTATATATTCTCAAGTCAAGAATGCGGTTATTCTTCTCTCACCAAAACCACAAAAAATGGGTTCCTAATTCCCACTAATTCCCACTTCCGACTTCCCACTCCCCACTTCCCACCCAGCTGTGCTGTTTCAACACTAATCTGATATCATACTATACACATCTGTGTTGTGTATAACGTCCATGCATGCACGTACCTAACTAGTCTTAATTACGATAGTAATTAATTTACTAATTGTCATTGTAAGAGAAGAGAATATTTCCATTAACGTTAGAGCTTGCTTAAGTTTTCTGAATTTGATTAGATTGTTTTTCTACTTGCAAGTTCATATCCCTATATATTGTGGTACTCGTTATTATCATTATCATTAATTAGAATATGTAAAAATATGACTCATTCTTTTAATATGGTGCCATGTTAAACCCTATATATAATATGGTGCAA